>NC_089784.1:25460503-25498003 GCF_040412425.1 Macrobrachium rosenbergii
TTTGTCTTTAGAGCAGTTAAAGCGCCTTAAGAAATTGAGTCTCCAAAACATTACATTCCTTTTTTCGTCCTTGTAAATGAGATTTCTTTAAGAAATGGCTATGATTACTATGTATGATGAAATTTCCAGCTATGGCATTCAAAATCTTATACAGATCATTCATTTACTTCCTCCTAATCGTACTTATTTCCTTAAGTAATTCATCAGATATTTATTTATTTTCACATAATCAATATTTGTTGAAAATGAAGAATAAAGATAACAGTTATGGAACTACAAAGTGCGGTAAGTACTTTTTTTTTTAAATACAGCAGGAAAAAGATTGGCAGATTTTTGGCTTAAACATTCGGGAATATGATCGTAGGAGACTTAATCTGTATCCGGAAACCCATATATCATCAATAAGGCAGAAGCAGCCTCGCTGGAACCGAGATACTAAACCTTTATTGGAGCGGATAATCTCCAACCATTACTGCATCGACATAACAGTGCATAGATTACTGTTTACAACCGTTCGCAATTTGCAGGTGTTAGTGTAAATTGCATCTCGAACATGTGTGGTAATGGTTTCATCAGAGCTTGTAGAATGTTTGCCTTTTTGGGATTTTGATCACAGGCATAAAGGACTTTGGAATTTAAAGCCATTTTTTCTCCAGCTGATGCCAGATTGTGTAACTTTGCGTATTCGAAATCACTCAGCAAGTCTGTTGATGAAAATAGAGAAAAGGTATTCTAACAGTGAATTTCTCCCTGGAACTATGTACCAGGTTATATCCTGAGATTCGATTCGAAGGTGTATTACGGTGTAGTGAATGGCTTGAAAGTTTAACTGAGACTAAGATGATTACGTTTGTTTTTTTCAATTAGTATATCATATATAAGTCTGCTAATCCAATGATGCCTACAAGTTCCAAATACATTTAAAGCAAAAGGAACCGTAAATTTAACACAGGCCATCTTCCATGCCGTTTCTTGTGCCTCAATATTGCTGTCAAAATATTTAATATTTCCTCCTTTCTACAGTTCTTAGTTTCTCCTCTGACTTTCCATCACCCTCATTTTTATACAAAATGATAAAAGAAATATAAAATAAGCAGATAATATGAGGAATGACACAAACACGTATTACAGCTCACTGTTGTATATCAACTTTTGAAATGGACTACGTGAATGGAGAATGTAGTAAAAAGTAACGAAAAAAAATTAAGATAAACCCGCACGCAGGCTTAGAATATTGATATGGACCGAGGTAAGGAAATAAATATTTGTTTACATGTTTGGAATACTAAAACGTCAAGGGACGTGACTGCTTTACTTGGCTGTAAGAAACCCTTTCATTATGTGTCTTAATTGAGAGTATTTTAGAATGCCCGTGAAAAACAGTAATGACAATTACAATCATTTTCGAGGTTACCATTTCTATAACGACCTATTAAAGTCGAAGAATGATAACAAAGAATATAATTTACGAACTGGAGGATGAGAATCAAAAGTTGTCCCAAAGGAAGAGAAACTAAATAGCAAATGTTCTCTGCTTCAGTCTAGAGAGAAAAAATAATTCACTTAAAAAACACACTGAAAATGTAAAATCATTAACATAAATTGAAATGCAAAAGGAATGCAAAAGACCAGCTTAAAAAATACATTTTAAAAAAAGATACCTGTAACAAGGAAGAAATTTTGCATTTTAAAAAGGGATCTTGCTGTTTTAATTAAAGAGCTGCGAAAAGAAGAAGCTTTGGAACATTAATGATTCCAGAAATTATTAGTAATGTGAAATATATTTCATCGCCTCTGAATAAAAGTAAGGAAACAGAAAAAGTAGAGAAGACTTCTATGCAAGTGAAAATTACAAATGTATTCCATTTGCAGCCTCATATATATATATATATATATATATATATATATATATATATATATATATATATATATATATATATATATATTATATATTATATATTATATATATTATATATATATATATATATATTATATATAATATATTATATATACATATATATATATATATATATATATATATATATATATATATATATATATATATATATATATATATATATATATATATATATATATATATATATATATATATATATATATATATATATATATATATATATATATATATATATATATATATATATATATATATATATATATATATATATATATAAAGGAGGTAGCGCCAGTAAGGTGTAGTCTTCGGGTTTCTGAATAAGTCTTTAGGGATGAAGCTGACAGCCCCATACTATGTGTCTTGCCCCTGCCAGATGCTACTACCCATTCGCAGGTGGGTGGACTGGTTGACGGTTGGGTAATACAAAGACCTCCAAATACAATCCGAGCCATGAGCAAGTCACCTAAGTAGAATCTACCATGTCTGATTAGGATCCCACATCCAAACGCCACACGACTATATATACATATATATATATATATATATATATATATATATATATATATATATATATATATATATATATATATATATATATATATATATATATATATATATATATATATATATATATATATATATATATATATATATATATATAATATATGGAAACTAACCATGTATCACAATTGCCGTATGCATTTATACATGCATAATAATCGAAAAAAAGTACGCCATGTTTCCAAATGACATATATCCTTATTCATTTTATATTTCAAATTAACTCATGGCTTACTTTTATCATGATAACTTGACACTTCTTGAAGTGCAAAAGCGAACTAAACTTATAAGCGTGACCAACGATGGAGAAGCAAATTTCTTCACACCTGTTTGTACTCTGTTTGTACCTTGTCGTGAAATGGGAGACTAATGTCGCTTTGGAATGACTTTGAAAGACATTTTCATTTTATTACCTAATTTGAAAAATACTTAATTTGTTTACCCTTTATTGTTAGAATATAGACTGACCAGATATCTTATTCTTTTAAGACTTGGTTTATTATCTCATTTAAAAAAAATATCCATTTTCTTTACCTCTTAATTTTGAAATAAGATGTCTTACTCTTTTCAAAATTTATTATATATCAGTGAAAAGCATCAATAATTAATAATCAAAAACTGTAAGCACCTGATATCAGCCTGTGATATCTCAGTCATAAACCATTAATATTAAATTACCAGATGCAGCAGACAAACAAAAACATCTAATTTCGTTTCCCTTCCCAGCCTAAAAAAAGAAAAAAAGAAGAAAAAGGAATAATAACAGCCTGTGACATATCAGTCATAAATAGTTAAATCTAAAATCAACAGACACCACAGACAAACAAAATTTTGTGTTCCTGGAGTTTGAAAGGAGCGAAAAGATTTCTTAATTTCCTTCCTGGCAAAAAGGATAAAAAAAAAAGAAAGAGAAAAAAGGAACCCAGTTTTCTCACAACAAAGTTCGTAAAGGAAAGTCAAATTCCGCTCCTCGGGTGCAAAGGTTCCTGGCAAAACAATAACCCAGAAAAATTTAAGTTCCGTTAAACAATGCGCGGACACGATCTCCCAAGCTCCGGCGGGTGGTGTAAGGAACGGGATACGCATTTCTTGTGAGGGGAAAAATACTCGGTATTGTTCGGTGTCTTTCACGATTCATTTTAAACTGAGTCAGTATATATATATATATATATATATATATATATATATATATATATATATATATATATATATATGTATGTATATATATATATTATATATATATGTATGTATATGTATAAATATTTGTATATATACATACATATGCATATGTACATATATATATATATATATATATATATATATATATATATATATATATATATATGTATATGTATGTATACATATATATGCATACGTATATATATAAATATATACACATTCTGTATATATGTATATATACTGTACAGGTATATATATGTAAATATATGTATGTATATATAGTGTGTGAGTCAGTTGGTAGCGCTCTTGCCCTTCAACTGAAAGACTTGCGTTCGATCCTGAACTGAGTCAGTAATTTAATTCTGTTCTATGTTGATTATTCATATGTATATATGTATATATATAAATAAATGTATATATGTATGTGTATATATATGCATATATAATATATACACATGGATATGTATGTATGTATGTATGTATGTATGTATGTATGTATGTATGTATGTATGTATGTATGTATGTATGCATATATAGTGATATTTAACGAGCTATTGTCCAATCTATTAGTGAGAACACGACCAGCAATGGTAATGACACATAAACAGAAATCAATACATTGTTCCTAAATATAAGGCAAAGTAATAATAAAGAAAACCGCTGGGACTCATTTAATAGAATGCGCCAGCCTGACTTCAAAGCGCTTCTCTATATGCAAACGAGCTGTTCGGGATAAGCAATGAAAAACAGAATTAAGTTTGCATATTAATCGGTAAATATCATGATGAGGGGACCAATCAAAATTACTCTCATGCTTCCCCATTTATTAACAATTCGTTCTCTCTCTCTCTCTCTCTCTCTCTCTCTCTCTCTCTCTCTCTCTCTCTCTCTCTCTCGTTTGAAGCTTCCTTTGTGTAAATTATCATGCTGATTAGGTAATGGTTAACGTCTGTTTGATGAACGATGAGTATTCATGACTTCTGGTGCAAATTAATTCAATATTGTTCTGAAACAGTACTTTCTAATAAGGGGAGGAACAAAAACAGTTATTAATTTCTGCTCTTATCTGACATGTTTTCGTGCTTAGAAGTAATCACAAATTGTAATTAGTACCCAGGTAACTTAATTGTTAGCGTAGATTAATCAATCAACCCCCTATTAAGTTTAATCAAGCAATATATATTTTGAACTGTAAAAAGGTGATCTGTTGATGATGTAAGAAAGTAAAGAAAAACTTCCTTTCTTTCTAGCTGCTTTCAGTTTTCTCTCCGGTTTAACAACATCCACTACGCTTTTCATCCACAGAATCTAAACTGGCAACAATATCACAGTGATAACTTACAAGAGGTATTCATGAAACGAATAAAATACACATACATGACTCAAGAAATGTGATCCCAAATAATCATCAGTTTGCAAACTGAGGCTAATTTGGGTCTTTGCCATGCATTCACAAAAAGGATAATTACCCTGCTGCTCTCTATTTTTCTCTGGTAGGTAGTCTATCCGACTTGCGCACAGGTAGCCACAGCACGATACGCACACACACACATACATTCATATATATATATATATATATATATAAAAAACAACCATGGAGCAAAGGAACACAGCGCACATCACATTTGCATCAAGATCATATAGTAACCATTTATTCCGACGTTTCATGATTCTTAATCACATCATCAGGAGATCTACGACAATAAAATACAATATATTAATATAAATTAATTAAAAGAGTTATATACAAGACTTTACTTTAAAAACGTAGAGAGCAAGCTAGGAAAATTTATAAAAATAGAACATAAAAAGATAAAATTATCAAGAACAGACAACACTCTCAAACACAGACGCATTTAGAAACAAAATAGCAAAAAACCAGACAACATACTTAAATACAGATGCACTTAAAAATCACTGGAGGGTAACCTACCAATCCAGAGGCCAAGAACACACTAAGTATAAAACACACACACACACATACACAAAATTTCGAAAAAGGCAGAGAGTTAAGACAAATACAAGGGTACAGCAGTTGTTTGACAATTCAGTGAGGGAACTCGTTGTTTAATATTTAGTGTTTCGAGAATAAGCAGTTCTTGAGGACTGCTTGTATAACCAATAATCTTAAAATCTTCATAGTTGATATCAGTTTTGCATTTAATGGTATGGCTGCGTATATTAGAGGATTCTGGGTTAGTTAATCGGCACCCGGTTCTATAAATGGTTACTGTGTCATCTGCTTCTGTGTTCCTGCCCTTGATCTTGATGCAAATATATATATATATATATATATATATATATATATATATATATATATATATATATATATATATATATGATGTATGTGTATATATATATATATATATATATATATATATATATATATATATATATATATATACATACACATATATATATATATGTATGTATATATGTATATATTTATATATGTATATATATGTGTGTGTGTGTATTTCTTGATAGTTGCAACTATATCATCAATTCTACTCTAGACAAGAGTAGAGGTGCTTATAAGGGATCACTGTAATAGATACAGTTCTTTGCAGAACACCAGGAGTTGAACAGTTTACTCTTCGGAAATACTATACGTTACTGCCACATTAATCTAAACCACTGGAAAATTACGGCACAATACGCCTATTTCGCAAATATTCAAATGTCATGAAAATCATTATAATTATAAAGTTGTGTAAAAGAAGGAACTTATAGTAATAAATACTTTCAGTCATATATAGGCATTTGCTTAGTGATTAAAAAAAAAAGGCAAAAAGTCAGAAGGTAGTCTCTGGAGTATTGGAAAGGGAAAAGAACTAATGTTTCCGGGATGTAAGAGTGATGTTGCGTAAGGGAACACATCGTTGCTGTTTCTAAAGGTCTCTGTGGGGTGAGAGAGAGAGAGAGAGAGAGAGAGAGAGAGAGAGAGAGAGAGAGAGAGAGAGAGATAGTGGAAAGCTATTTGTACTAGTATTGTATTCGTGGGTCTTTGGGTAGCCAGCGAGTGGAGTCTTAAGGTATTGTTTCCTATAGTATACTGAAGTTTACTCACCTTCTTCAGCTTAGAGTGGGCAGGCGATTACGCTAAACGGTTTGGATGTTAAAGTAGTTAACTCAGAGAGAGAGAGAGAGAGAGAGAGAGAGAGAGAGAGAGAGAGAGAGAGAGAGAGAGAGAGAGATTTGGCTCCCTTTTTTGGTACGGAAGTGTATTTATCTTTTTAGCATATATTCATTTAAAAAGTTAAGACGTTTTGAATAGTTAGCATTAGTATATAACACAATTATTGCTCTTTAGAAGACTAATAATATCCTAAAGTGAGAATTTCGTTTCAGTGCTGTTTCTTTATTGTATGACACGGTACTATTTTTTGTCTTAAAATTTAATACTTATCGAAGAAGTTTTTCTTTGGCTAATCGAATCGATTTTATATCTATCCTCCGCCCTTGATTTTATGGTAGGTTACCTAAAAAGAGATATGGTGCTACACATTTACAGAAAAATAAATATTCAGAAAACGCAATCATTTAAGAACAGTTAAGACGAACAAGATCTTTGTCAGCAGTAGAGTCGAATCATGTCGTGAGCTCACTTATATTCCTTCCTAAAATACATTATGAAAACAATTTACGAAGAATAATATTTCTGTTCCATTGATTTCTAACATAATTTTGCTAAAAACGTTAATATTTCTGATGAACTGTATTTTTTTTTTTTTTAGTTATTCAGAGAAAAATTAAATCTACATAAATGTCAAACGAACTACATTCTCCAGTGAGAAATGACAGAGATTCGGTGGAAGCATGATATTTTTGTGGAAATATACTTCGCATTTATGTAGCCGAGAATATATTTCATGCTCATCATTTCACTCGTTTACTTTTCATTGCTGCATAAAATTTCTCTTTTCTTGCATTATAAAAAGGATATGGCTGGAAATTACATTATTGGCAGTGGTTCAGTTTTCACTTATAATTCGTACCTGTATTATATATAAACATATATATACATACATACATGCATATATATATATATATATATATATATATATATATATATATATATATATATATATATATATATATATATATATATATATATATATATATATATATATATATATATATATAATCATATATATACATACAAACATACATACATAATACATACATACACCCACACACACATACATATATGTATATATATATTTATACACATGAACACTTATAATTGTAAAACTTAACTTGCTGCCATATTTACAATTCATTTCTAGCATTTATCTAAATTTAATCATATGAACAAGAAATTATATAAGTCCATGAGTATGCTTCTCTCATGAAAAGAATTATTTTCTACGTTTGTCCAATCAAATACCTTTGCTGAAAGGACTAGTGTTAGCAGTTAACATCCTAAAATGAAATCTGTGCACGCAGGAACTGAATAAGTTTCCGAACGACTTTTACATGCCTGAAGGGAACTGTGATACAGAAAGCAGCTCTTTCGATACTTTCCGTTGAAGATAACCTTTGACCTATGGAAGTTGCAACGAGCAACGGCTACCAAGAGGCGTTGCATTGTAATATCACCTATCTTCTTTTCCATACGGAGAAATGTTTTATGTTAAGGAAAAAATGTGTTTGTCAAAACATTATTTGAGATTTGATTATTTTGCAAATTTTATTTATATTCTTAGGAAAATTTTGATTTTAAAGTAGTTTATAATTTGAAAATTTGAGAGCATTGGATGATGATTAGTATATTGTATAAGAAAATCGACAATTATATAACTAAATTGTATTGATTTTAAAGGATAAAAAAAAAGACTAAATCTCTGAACGGTGTTCCTCAATGTCCGGTTCAAGCTTCCGAAGGCCTTTGTTTGAATGTTTTAGAAATTAATACAATTTCTTTCTATAATTGTGGATTTTTATCATACAATATTTTAATCAAGACACTGTGAATTTTCATTGTCAGTTGATTAGTGTCATAAAATTTGGGGCTATTATTTAACACTGACCACGTTAAGCATTCATGAGTGTAAAAAATAAGGCATCAAGAAACGCAAATATATAATTTTTTTCTACGTCACAGAGTAAATGAATTCTGCAATGCATAGAGAGTATCCGATTATGAAGACTCAGCTGTAGTGCCAAAGTGCATCAGTCCGGGAATCTGGACGTGCTTAATGGAGATTAGGACAAGTACTTTCCAGCTGTCATAAATTCTTTAAGTGCTGTCCACTTGTTAAATCACAGCTGTTCATGCATGGGTGTTGGTGCACACTTTACATGCTTTAATAATAATAATAATAATAATAATAATAATAATAATAATAATAATAATAATAATAATAATAATAATAATAATAATAACAGAGTTTGAACGTTTTTGTTTTTAAGTCGATATAGTTTCGAGAATTTTCAGATCTATCGATATATCCATTTGTGGTAACAAAGAGGTCGCCATTTTGCGTGTTCTGTAGATCATGTAACGGTTATTAATGTAATATAGGAAAAGGCAATTTAACAAAGGGTAAATTAGACTGCCATACCCTGGCTTTTTAACTTGTAACACCAGAAAATATATAGGCTTAAAGTTGAAATGAACATAAAACAAGTAAAAAATGGGCCGAAGTTTCTTCGGCGCAATCGAGTTTGCTGTACAGCCGCTACAGCGCATAATCAAGGCCACCGAAAATACATTTATCTTTCGGTGGTCTTGGTATAATGCTGTATGAGCCTCGGCACATGAAACTTTAACCACGGACCGGTGGTGGCCTATCCTATATCGTTGCAAAAGAACGATCATAGTTAACTTTAACCATAAATAAAATGAAAACTACTGAGGCTAGAGGGCTGCAATTTGGTTTGTTGATGATTGGAGGGTGGATGATCAACATACCAATTTGCAGCCCTCTAGCCTCAGTAGTTTTTAGGATCTGAGGGCGGACAGAAAAAGTGCGGACAGAAAAAGTCCTAACAGAATAAAGTGCGGACGGACAGACAAAGCCGGCACAATAGTTTTCTTTTACAGAAAACTAAAACTAAATCTGACTTCTAGATTAATAAAATGGTATTATTTTTTCTAGGTGTTAGTTCTCAAAAATACATTATTTGGGCTGACAAAAATTTGAACTGTTTTCTAAAGTGTAATTAATTAAAATATGTCTTGTTTTCTTCAAACAATCGTGAGTGGATTTTGTTTTATTTCTCTCTCTTTCATATCTATTTGTTTATTTTCCAATTTAGCATCATATTTGATCGTTCTTTGTAGATTCTCAAATGCATCTGACAGAACCAGAATAATGAAACCTCGATTGCAGGTTCAGAGCATTCATACTACGGAATCAGGATTCAGTTAGAGTTGTTAAAAAGAAGAAAAACAGACAAGAAAACTACAACCCAACAACATCCTGTGTTATCTCCAAGACTGGCAGAAAATTCAGAAGCATGAAAACGACTTTGTTTCTTACAACGCGCCGTTTTAAAAGGGCAGTCACTCTTCACCCGGGAGAAACTACGTGAGATGAATCCCGAGCAGCAATATTGCATTTCGCAACGTCCGGGCTGCGCGGGTTTCCGAGCACTGCTTTTCCAGGGTCTACACAGGTTGATGTCAACAACTTTTAGTTTTCTGTAAAAGAAAACCATTGTGCCGGCTCTGTCTGTCCGTCCGCACTTTTTCTGTCCGCCCTCAGATCTTAAAAATTACAGAGGCTAGAGGGCTGCAAATTGATATTTTGATCATCCACACTCTAATCATCAAACATACCAAACTGCAGCCCTCTAGCTTCAGTAGTTTTTATTTTATTTAAGGTTAAATTTAGCCATAATTGCGCGTCTGGCACCGCTAGAGGTGCCAGCCGCCGAAGCATCTTCACTTAGTCGCATCTGGGGGGCAACTGAGCGCTGCCCGGTCGTGGCTGAGTGTTTCATACTGCAGCACATAGAGAATTCATACAGCATTATACGCTGTGCAGAAAACTCGACTGCGACGAAGAAACTTCGGCGCATATTTTACTCGTTTCTTATTTTTTCCGGTTCCTGTACAAAACGGAGGGGAGATGGCTTTCAAATGATTTCTTTATCGAAGGGTCATTTGACAGGTTAGAGGTTCTTTCGTTTTTTCATGTTTCGAGCGAAAATGGAACTTAATGGAACTTATTAGCGCTTTAAACAGCAATGATTCAGACTGAATTACTGTCTGTTAATGAATATGGATGTGATTCATTCGTGTTCTTGGGTATACACTGAAACAAATTTCCTTCTGACCATACATAGCTATATACTGATAACCATATAATCATATGATCACTATAGTTATATATATATATACATATATATATATATATATATATATATATATATATATATATATATATATATATGTATATATATATATATATATATGTATGTACATAGATATATAGATAGTAGATAGATAGATAGATAGACAGATAGGTATTGCGTGTATGTGCCCTTAAGTGTGTGCTTGTGTGTATAAGATAATTTTGGGGTTGACTGTGTTTGTCGTTAGATGTACTAACTGGAAAAGATTTCTATGAAACAAACCAACAGCTGTAAACAGAAATGCACTATATCCCAAGCTAGATTAAAAAGGATTTTAAAACCTTGAAAGGGAGATACATCTTCATCTGCAAAAGATAAAATTGCTGTTACGATAAAATGGCTACAATTTAGACAAACATTAACTCTGCGATTTAGTCACGCATACGTTACTGGTTCACTGGTATTCTGACACAGGTCCCCAAGAATTTTTATTTAAATTTTTTTTTGAATTATAAACATTCAGAGACGCATGATGTCATAATATCCCTCACAGAATTTTTATGTGTGTATATGGTAATATAAACATAAAAGAAAATCCGAGAATATTTTGCGCAAAGCCAACTTTTGAGATTTATTCATATCTAGAAAAGTTTTCTGGCTTCTGCGAGCTAAATGTGTCATCAGTATATGCAAGAGAGATTGCGACAAGCTGTGGGGAAGGGAGAGAGAGAGAGAGAGAGAGAGAGAGAGAGAGAGAGAGAGAGAGAGAGAGAGAGAGAGAGAGAGTCTTTTCTTGGCCCTTATAATTGTTTAGATGAAAAATATCAATACTTTGCATGCTTCCATTATCCTAATTCAATACTTACGGACAAGACAATAAAAATTATTTTCCAGATGCGTGAAAATTGCGCTGTTTCAAGAAAAGAAACAATATACACAGCTACGTGTAAACACAGGCAAAGACACACGCGCACACACACATACATTATATATACACATATGTATATATATATATGTATACATATAAATATATATATATATATATATATGTATGTATGTATGTATATATATACAGTATATATATATATATATATATATATATATATATATATATATATATATATATATATATATATATATATATATATATATATATATATATATATATATATATTTCATGAGGTTCGAATGTATAGCTTTAAATGCAACTTGCAGCTGAAAAAGCAAATTATTTTAAGCCCTAAAGCTATTTTCACTTCGTATCCAGGATGCTATGAACATATCCCTCGTTATAAACTTTTGTTTCCAATAACTTCTTTATTACGTTTGAGCATCTTCTAAGTCCTTTTCATTTTATTACAACAGGTACTTAACAAGATTACTTTTGATACACAGCAACATTCACCCACCTTTGGTATTTCTATTCTTTTCGCTCGCTGTAACGAAGTTTCCCGAACTTTTCTCGTTAGTGAATGACGGATATTGTGTTACTATCCATTTCAGGGACCGCGAGCCATCGTTTTTTTCAAATATCTTTCAAACTAATAATTATTTGATCGAAATGGTACTTTGACACATTGTACAAGACACCTCGCTAATTTTTGGTAATATGGTGCATTGTCAAATGTTGTTAGTTAGGGCGTTTACTCTTGACTTTCAAGGCAAAGTCGCATGAGTCAGCAGGACCAATGTACGCAATCGAACATCCGCTGTCCCCCATAGACAGGAAAGCGGGGACAGGAGATGGGGAGGCCAGGAAAGTTGGGTGACGGAGGGATGAGGAGGGGAAGGGGGAGGGAGGGACGGGATGGGGATAAAAGACGTTCGAACGCATTGTTTGGCGATGCTTGGCGACACCACGTAAGTCAAGAGTAAACGCCTTAATTAACACCATTTCATAATGCACTATATTACCAAAATTCAGCGGGAGGTGTCTTGTACACTGTGTCAAAGTACCATTTCGATCGAATAATTAGTTTGAAAGATATTTGAGAAAAACAGTGACTCGCGGTCCCTGAAATGGATAGTAGCACTCAGAATGAAGCTACCCAGTAACGATGAAATCCTTACCTCCTATTGTAGTGGCCTTTCTATTGATGGTATCGTCCAGAACCTGAAAAAAGAAAAGAAGATAATTGAGGGTTAGTTTTTTTATATTTTTCGTTTTTTGAAAGCTGTCTATAATGAGAATTACTGTCTCTTTACTACTTGTAGTTTTCGAAAACTCCGAAAAAAGGAGATTAACTGTCTGCTGAAGGGACGCTTTGTAATACTATATTTAGCACGATTAAATCTCTCTATAACTGTGGTTATTTCAGTCAAGTAATTGTTAGTTTTAAGGATAGATGATATATATATATATATATATATATATATATATATATATGTATGTGTATATATATATATATATATATATATATATATATATATATATATATATATATATATATATATATATATATATATATATATATATATATGTATATATTTGTGATAGAAGAGATACAACGACTTTCGAATAACCTAAAAAGCCTGTTCCTTGACTTGAACTCTTTCTTAAGAAATGAAAAGTTCTAAATATTCATAACCTACAGGTTACATGTAAATAGAGAAAAAATAAACTACCTGCAACTATTCAATTCACTATTTACAACGTCATTTGAATTTACTAGAAGAAAATTTAACTCGGAAAAGTATATGGCAAATAATTAATGGCACCCAGTGTATATATCGAATATTTTTCTATCAATCATCAACAAATAATCGTTCCAAACATACCATATAAGTATATATGTAGCCTTACCTTGCTACTTTATCACCTACTCCTGTCACTGCAATTACATAACAGCAAACACACCTTCAGGGACGTGCTGGAAGGCAAAACATAATTTCCAGAAACTTCTGTCCACTTTGGAAACTAATTAAACTCCTTTTATGGGTGATTTAATCATTTGAAGGAAAGTTAGATTGAGATTTGATTACATCGATTACTAACTTCTAGAAGTATGGAAAAAATGTAGAATTTCACTTAAAATTCGAAAGAATCTGTTCCCATGTGTCTTAGGAGGTACGAGTCCTTTATAAAAAAAAAGTACTATTAATTTAACTTTATAATTAAAACATTGAGTTTCAGGCGATATACGTTGTCTATGAAAGTTACTGCCTACGTACTTATGTAACCGATGAACTCAGACCGGTTTACTGTCCCTAACTGTTTTAATTTAGTTGTTCATTTTTCTTTAGTGAGTCATATGAAAACCATGGCATTCAGTAAACACATACGACAAATAATCCCAAGATATATAAGTAAACTTTTTCATCCACTACGTGCAAGTTTTTTTTCCTTTAAAAAAAAGAAGGTTCAGATGAGAGCGAAGAAAAACCCAAACCAGTACTGGCGACAGACAGAGAGAGAGAGAGAGAGAGAGAGAGAGAGAGAGAGAGAGAGAGTATAAAAGTTGTAAAAAAGTGACCTAGGCGTCTCAGCCAGTGACAAAATTAATGGTCTGAAAATCGCCGGTATAAGCAAGTGGTTCTTTGCTTTACAAGTAAGATTATGGACACGTATGAAAGAAGAATAATAGACGACAGTCATTTGATTATGTCTAGTAAAATATTGTCAAAATTGAGAGACAGTCCATAATACGTATGTTCTGGTGAAAGAGAATTTTGAACCCAGCATGTTTATTAAACTCCTCAAATTCAGTCCGAAATAAAGTAAAAAATAAGATATAGTTTGAAAGTCTCAATGAGACGTGGATAATAATAGTAGACCTTTTAATCCGTTTAGGGGCTCTTGCTTAACCTTAGGGCTGAAAATACATTTATCTTGCACAAAAGAAATACTGTTTTTATGCCCATGTCTTCGTTTAATTCATCCTGAAGTATGCGGTCTAAAATGTGAAAAAAAAATGTTTGTCGATGGAAGAATATGAAAATAAGTGTAGAAATAGTATACTTTTCAAACCCCTTTGGACTCTCTGCGTTTCTCTGGAGACAAAAACCTATTTTTTGAGGCTCTAACCTCTATTTTTACAAGAGCACAATAGTAAGAAATATATGAATGATGTTAAAAAAATAATTGTAGCTTTTGCTTTAATGATGCAATAATGGTAGCAATATCATAATGATAACGATTTACTAGCAATTATGTCATTAAATTTTGAAAATATGAAGGTTTAAAAATTACGGACTTTCATCCGTGTGTTTCGCAGAAGACAAAATAAAACTGAAAAAAACCTTTTTTTGAATTAAGAATTAAATCATTTTTATACCCTGCTTTGTCGTCCAAATGAAGCTTGTTATTAAAAATATTTTTATTATTAATATAATTATTATTATTAACATCATTATTATTTTTATTATAATGAAGAAGAAGAAGAAGAAGAAGAAGAAGAAGAAGAAGAAGAAGAAGAAGAAGAAGAAAGAAGAAGAAGAAAAAGAACTTAATTATTTATATAGCCAGTGATGTTATTCAAATGCATCTTCACATAAATATTATTATTATTATTATTACTAATAACTAAATCATCTTATACTTAGTGATATTATCGAGATAAATCATATAAATATAATTAATAATAATAATAATAAAAAAATTACTGTTATTATTAATATTATTACTAATCAGAACGGTCTCCCGACATTACTCGCTAAGTTATTGTGTCCCACCCGCCTTATTATCTGTCTTGCTCAAGTTTCCTTTCGGATTGTCTCTCATCTGCTGTAGCGAACAACTTGGCCGGCAGTAGAATCAACGGCGGAGGGGAACTTCAGATGGATTGTTAAGTTTGTAGAGGTTCCGAGTTCCAACCCTCACCCACCCCCCTACTTCTATCTCTCTCTCTCTCTCTCTCTCGATCGCTCCGGAGCCACGGTCGAAGTCCTGCGCAGGATTCGCAACGACTTATTGTTGTGCGATTTAGGCATTTCCAGAAGTCTATTGTGCCGCCGGAGTTTCCTTTCTGGGCGTCGCAGTTGTCTTTAAGTTTGGGCCCGTTCATTATCGACGGGAATTGTCTTTGCGCCTGCCATCAATAAGCCGCTCGTCTCAACTTCCGAAATGTATTCAAATTCATGGATTATCATCCGCGTGTACATAACACACTCGCACACACACACACACTCACTCACATAGCTTAAGAACCTCTTTGCATCTTAAAGAAAAGATCTTTTGCCAAGATTCCGACCTATTTATGGTCAGTTTTGATACATAGGCCCTTTTGCTAACGTGCCTGTGGAGGAAACGATCGAGATTATTTTAGATAAATTATTCCCTCTTCCTAGTTCTGTTTTTAGTGGTTTTAATAGGGGTGGTTTTAAAAAGTTTTTACAATTGTCAGTGCAGGACACTGCCTTCAGTTTTAATGGTATGGCCATGGGTTCCCCACAAGGACACATTTTCACAGATGCTTGCATGTGCTCTCTGGAGGAGCGATTGTTGGAGACCTGTCCCATAAGTATATATATATATATATATATATATATATATATATATATATATATATATATATATATATATATATATATATATATATATACATTGCATATATATATATTATTTCATATATATATATTTATAAATAATGAACACATGAGCACATATTTCACAGAAATAAATTCCTGACTCACGACGGGACTGAACCTCGGTCTTTCAGATGCCCGGGAAAAGCTTCAGTTACGGAGTGCTTAGGTTCCAACTTCTTTTATGACCTGTGTGGGTGATCTGGAAACACACTGTCTTTCATTTGAAAAACCGAGGTTTTCTCCTGATGCGAGTCAGAAATTTATTTGTATATATACATGCGTATATATATATATACATAAATATATAGACACACACACATAAAAACTATAACTACCAATGAAAGAAGTATCACTTGGTAGACCAGCAACAAGCAATTCTCTTTTAAATTGAGGATACTGATGAAAAAAGTTTTCACTGCACGGGTTTTAGAGCAAATCATAATCTGAAAATCAGAAAAGGCACGGCGTTGCCCATAAATACGTTACAAAGGCAAAAAAGGAAGACATTAATACTCGTATATAGTTCTTTATTAATTTAAAATTAAAGGGTACAATGAATCTATAAAAATATATAGTTGTTAATTTATTGGGACACACGAATCCCGGTTCCAAGATAATAAGAACATTTGTCTATTCCAGGTTTCCAAGTGATTGTCCTTGACTAATTTCTAAAACGTATATTTTAATATAACTTTTCCTACCATTAATCTAAGAACGATTTGAAACTATTGAATTTTTCATTACCGCATGCTGGTCTTCTCTGATACTTACAGGTCTTATGGGGACGACATAGCAATATTTGCTTTGTATTAGGTCTTTGAAACTGATTAAAAATATGATTAACATCACACTGACTTTTTAAATAAGAAAAAACTGATTACAAGGCTCTGTTCTTATTAGTTTTAGCATACAAAACAGTTTTCAGGGCTATAACTTAATCTGATACGAAATTTGTTATAAGAACTATGGAATATTTCAAAAACAAATGTTTCACTTTCCTATTAAGAGAAGTGACTGCAAAAGTTTTTCATGTCATTTCTAAGATGAAAGTAGCAAACGCTGGTTTCTTTCAATCGTCGAAAATGTTTTTAGCCTTCAGTATCTATTAAAACTTGGAAACAAGGAATTGCTCACCATTCAGTACTCACAAATAAAATAAAAGTTAGGAAGACTTATCACTTACTGCAGATTTGAAAAGTTCCAAGCGCTGAAAGTTGAGGGGTTTTTCTTCCTAAGCCTGATATTACTTCTCATTGATCATTTAAGCAAATTCTGATAACAGCTTCAAAGACGCTTGTAAATGAATCATGAAAATTAAATAAAATATTTCGAACTCATTTCAGTTCTGAAAAGACACACAGTTTCCCACAAGGGTTTTAGCATTGTCTTCTATCACATGTGGCTTTTATTCAGCTGCTTAAAGCGAAAATATACCCGTTGCGCCTTTATCTTGGGATTTTTGCATTGTTTCCCGGAGACGAGCACCTCCCCGCCCCCAACCCAACCCAAAAAACCTTGGGGGGGAGGGGGGTGCGTGAAGGACCGCCACTTTTTCCGCATTCACAAAAGCCTCAGGCATTCTTCTCTTTGTTTTCAGGGACGAGCGATCTAGATACGACATATTCCCCTTTTCTAATGTTACCGCAGCGTCAAAGAGGAATAAAATGTAAAGAAAGTCGTTATAGACCTTTCTGTTCCTGGTTCTTTTGCCATTATTTTTCTTCTTTAATCATTTCACCATGGTAGGTTATTTGGAGGCATGAAGGAAATGTTAATTGGCTTCTTACACATATGAATAATTAAGGATTCAAAATGACCTAGTTTTGTTTATATTTTGCTACTATTTGCATATAATTTCAGTTATCTGAGGAATAGTTTAGTAGTGTTATGAATTAACAATGCCAGAAAATCAGTCTTTCTACTCTTATCAGCAGTGTTTGGGTCTCGATTATAATCTTCCATGACCGTCAAGCACCGTACTTGACATTTTAGAATTAATTTTGCCCAATGCCAAATACTTCCCAAAAGTATCTACGAAAATATTGTTAACAGAAAGCCTATTTATTTTGGCATATTGGATGATAATCTTGCATTTGTATAATATAGGAATCAGAAATTCATAAAACAAAGAAAAAATATTATTTAGAGGCAAAATACTTACCCTATTCAAGGGAAATATCTTGTTGAGTGATTATCAAATAAAAGCTTCTAAGCATTGTTTCAGCCAAAATCTCAAATGTTACCTTTGTATCATGATATCGTTTCCGGTTTAGAAATTAAATGATGTTTAATTATGTGAGAATAGTTTATAACCACTGTTAGTGTTTTTGTTTGGTTACCTTTAATGTTATAGTTATTGTCAAAGAGCGCGTTTATTTTATAGCTTCCTGATAAAGAATATGGTGATATGGGGCGTTTCATTGAGAGTCTTAAGTTCCGGATCATTTTCAATTCGAACTAATCGATATTTTTCGTCAGTTTCATAAAGGCACTAGTAGGTTAATTTTACTGATAGCGTTTAAAAGTGTTACTTTTTTATTTGAATGATGATTACCATGCATTCAATCCTTTACCACGTTTCCAAACATCATGTGGGCTTAAAGCATATTGTCTTGACATCGGAAGTGTTTATCATTTACAAAGGAATAAGTCATTTTAATATCGCTTTAT
Source organism: Macrobrachium rosenbergii (assembly GCF_040412425.1). Taxonomy (NCBI): domain Eukaryota; kingdom Metazoa; phylum Arthropoda; class Malacostraca; order Decapoda; family Palaemonidae; genus Macrobrachium; species Macrobrachium rosenbergii. The sequence goes on from NC_089784.1 coordinate 25,479,663, forward strand.
GATTGCGGGGTATATTCATTACCATTCGGTTGCAATAACAAATGGTATTTCAATTTAAGAATGAAGAAATATACACACAATGGTGCTTATTATTTAACTTTAACTTCAGTGAACCTCTGCTTTCATCACACAGCTGATTAACTTCCATATTTTAAGGTAATGGATAAAGACTTCCTAGTTCTTGAGAACGCATTTGGAATTCCATTATTTAAATCTAGTGTTTCACGTGAAAACGGAATTTGCCACTATTTCTTTCTGCCAGGCTGAGCAATCCATCCGTCTGGAAAGAACTAATGGTATCTTGTATGTCAAAAGTACAAAACATTATGTACGTTTTCAGAGGGTGATAATGCAAAAGGCTGGCAACATATGATTTGTTTGGGGGAAACTTGCGTCACATTCAAGTCATTTCTGCGGTTCACTTTGCTGAAATGCACAACTAATGTTAACACTTGTTGGCAAATAACATCTTAGCTTTATATAGAATTTCGTGGATTCAGCGTAAATTGAGTTAGACAAGGCAACAAGATTCATTTTCAGGGGTCAAGATAATGTTCAATTTTTTCCCAATGTTCCAGTTAATTCCATTTACTTTCTTAAAAGTTCTTCCGGTTCCCGAGAACTTTTATCATTAGCCACACAAAAATAATTTCAAATTACTACCGTTGGTAAACATTACGTTACAGCGTCTTTGATATGAGAGAGAATATAATGAGTTTTCTCCCGTTCAACTAAACATATTTACTTTGGAAAATGACTCTGCTTGAAGGTACTGTTCTTATTAATTATAGCGCCCGAAGGGAACAGTATTGAGAAGTGTATGGCAAAATCTGCGGTGAAATTTACATGATAAAAAAATATTGAAAATTTTATCTTTGTTTTACGTTGCCCTGGAAGAATAAAATCCAACCGTTCTGTAAGTAAGCCCTTTATAGGAAGGTTAAAGTAGATGTGAAGAACTTTCTTTCATTTTCGATGACGAAATTCGATTTGCGCAGTTAAAACTAAAATAGTTCGAGTGGTGATAAAATCATCGTAATTTACATGTATCACACCTTCCGATTGCTTATTAGGAAATCAACGATACACAAATGAAAATGCAGCATGACCTTCATATCCGGAGGTCACAAAATTATGGGCACTAGATGCGTTTTGTGAATAATTAATAGTCAATAAGAACCATACGTACGTCACCCGGGAAAGCTCATATCTCAAAATGCTAAATAGGTAACATTAGGAAAAAAATTTCGTATTAAAAGTAAATGACTTTCATTTATATGTAATAATCAAATTTATTCCAGGTTTTTATTAAAAATTTACTGTAGACAGAATTAGATAATGGATGGAGCATCAATGGCAATTAATACATTTATGTAAGCATTTCTTTCTCAAGTGTTACAAATCACCCAAGTAGTAAGAAGTGCAAGGTGATGCCATCTATCGGTCACTTTAAGAAACATCTCCAACCGATTTAAATAGTTTAGTTTCTTGTCTTGGTCACCAGAGCTGAAAGGACCGTAAACTATACGATTAGCTTTCGTTCTTATTTATTACTACTCACTTGTTACATATACATAAACAATGTAATTATTTATTAGTGTAAGTATGATCAATTAATAAAACACCTTTCTATAATGTATTTTGAAAATGTATTTAAATATTTTTTTCATCGAAAGTAATATGTTGGTGTTCGTCGATAGTTTAAAAAAATCATTCTGTTACCGAGGAGTATATATATATATATATATATATATATATATATATATATATATATATATATATATATATATATATATATATATATATATATATATATATATATATATATATATATATATATATATATGTATGTATGTGTGTGTATGTTATGTATATATTTGAGATGGGTTTTGCTGATACATTCATACAAAAGTCGTTGCCGTAAATATATGATCTAGTTATTCGTCATGTTAAAATCGAATAATCTTTTTGAGTTTTCTGAGTTAGGAAACTTTATGGCCCGCCTGGCATTATGCAACAAGGTTTAGAAGCACTATCGTATATCTTGATCTGAAGTGACTACAATTATCAGCACTGGTGCAATTCCATCCATTTCGAATTAATTTTTTCTTTAAATCCGATATTGCTTCTTTTAACTATATGGAACGATAGAGACCCCCAAGGCCACCAGGGACCCATTGTCAATAAAAAATAACAGAACGGAAAAATGGAAGGGATTCCATATGCAATCCAACCCTTCACCGACAATTTCTTCGACCTATAAATCACGTCTTACGTAATGATTTAAGAGCTAGGTATTGCGTCACCCTGAAACCTCTTTAAACTATCATCTCTCGAGTCAAAGACCTCTGTGTACTTTCTCTCTGGTGGTTATGTCTGCGTGATGACTGTAATGGAGAGTCAAATAACCTCTCATTAATTCTCGAAAACAAATAAACATACTCTATTAACAACCAATTTGATTTATACAAAACTACTCAAAACTCTCTCTCTCTCTCTCTGGTAGTAATGAAAGGTTAAAGATACAATTAAAGGGTAATCTCCAAAACTAGTAATAAATATAACCATTTTAGACGTTTGCTATGATTACGTATTCTGACCAACTGGTTTAATCGGCAAGTGTTACCTTTCAATGCCTCTGGCTTCATTACCTATCTTTGGCATACAGTGGGTGTTCCATTTATTGATTAGGAATTAAAAGAAATCGTACCATGTCAATGGAAACTTAACGCATGTTAGAATGGAAAGGCCGTTATCACCCAGGGCAAAAAACTCAGTCAACAAGAATATATTTTTCTTATTAGAAGTAAAGGGCTTTCTACCTGGACCACTGAAAGATAGCTCCATTTTCGGTGGGTTTGATTAAAGGCTGTGGCGGCTATACAGAAAACTCGATTGCACTGAAGAAACTTCGGCCCATTTATACTTCAATATTAATGTGTAGATTTACACCCGACATTTATTCAAGAGTTGTTGTAGACAGATTATATTGAAACTTATTGTGCTAATGCAAATTTAATACGTAAACCTCACACTTCCTCCCCTAATTGTCGTAATGGAATCACCCAAGCAGTAAAAGGGTGCAAGTTGATGTCATCTGTTCGACCGGTTCAAGCAATGTTTTTCTTGGCCAGTAGATGGCTTTGTCTTCATTTGTTTTGTTACCTTATGGCAAAGGTCACAGGATTTGGTTTTACAGCAGAGTTGAAAAGACCGTTAGCAATTTGATCTGTTTTCACTCCTACGTAGATTTATCATCTCAATTACTTTCCTATAAATGGCGTAATTGTACTGGCTCAGGCATCACGAAAATATTAAAACACTTTAGTATCTTTTTCATGTGAGATTCCTAACCTCAATAATATATATAAATATATAATATATATATATATATATATATATATATATATATATATATATATATATATATATATATATATATATATAGTATATCAAATAAATGTCTGGTGTAGATCTGCACATTAATAATGAAGTATAAAATGCGCCGAAGTTTCTTCAGTGCAATCGAGTTTTCTGTATAGCTGCTACAGCCTTTAATCAAACCTACCGAAATTGGATCTATCTTTCAGTGGTCCAGGTATAATGCTGTATATATATATATATATATATATATATATATATATATATATATATATATATATATATATATATATATATATATATATATACAGAGAGAGAAAGAGAGAAGAAGAAGAAGAAGAAGAAGAAGAAGAAGAAGAAGAAGAAGAAGAAGATGATGATGATTTATACCGAACAGAAAACTTTTGCCACGAAAACCTAGCAGAATTCAGGTGATGAAAGAGGAAAACTACCCTTGTGTTCCCGCTACTTCCCCGAACTAATGTATACGTGTAGCCTTTTTCTGAGCTAACTAATGAAAATGTCATGTCAAATAAGCAGGGAGGAAGGAAAAAACCCTATCTGAGTATGTGAATTTTTTTCTTTGTGTCTCAAGTACGATGAAACGTCAGTCAACTCAGACAACCAGTTTTTTTTTTTTTACGTGCATAAAAATCGTGATAGAGAATTCTTTTTAACAGTTTTTAAAAAAAATTTTTGCCTGGTAATTCGAAAGTGTTGAAATATCTAATGGCAAGCTTTGCCTGTCTAGAGTTAACCAGTGTCAATTTTCACAAACAAATAAGAGTTGGGAAAGATTCTTGTGCCTTGCTATTTCCCAGAATTAATTAGACTTATGCATGGCTGGGTTTCGCTCGTCGGGACGGTCCTCTGCTGCTGCTGGTTACGCTTTTCGTTTACTAAAGTGGTCCCTGTGTTGACATTGTGCTGCTGAGCTGTAATGCATGCTTAAAGGGGTGGTGATGATGGACTGTCCAACTTTTACTTTTAACTCCCTTGAAAAGGCAGAAAGCGAAAACAATAGAGGGACGGTAAAGGTTATTGTTTCCAGGTATTGAGCCCACTTCTGCGAACTGCTCGGAATTTTATTATTTCTAGTTTTCGAAAGTCTTTTATGGCCAGTGTTAAGGCAGTTGGGAAAGTCAATTTTTCATGGAACTCAGAAAAAAATAACTGAGGTGATATTCCTAGAATTGTGTATATATAAACGTTACAGGTTTAAAAATACCAGATGACCACATGACGATACTGGCATTTTCCAAATAGGGATTTAACTTACTGAGGAAATGCAATGACTATAAAATAATTTACATCGTCCGTCGTGTAACCTCCACCTCGACAAAAGTTATTCCTCATGAAAAAAAGTAAAAAAGAAATAATATAATAAAATTCAGATCAGAAGTGGAAAATGGAATCTCAATTATAGTTCATCCAACAATTAGGATGATAGTCTTTCTGTCTTTCCTCCCCCCCCCCCACCCCTCGCCCCGTCTTCTTTCTCTCGAACACGCAGATAAATTTACAGGTGACTGTTTCTAAACATTGCATCACTCTATTTAGAATCTCTTGTGAATAACTCTCTCCTTCTTGAAGAAAACAAGAAATGTATCGGACGGCAAAAATTCAACTTATCATTAGTCAAATAAAAGGAATATAATTTGTTGTGCTGTACGTAAGCAATATGCGTTTCAAATTGAAGGTTTTACATTCTGAAGCCACGCCCGGCGTAAATAATGGAAACAGTTGTTAAATGAAATGCTTATACACACACGCACATCCAACTTCAAGCACGCTCACTCATAAAGCATAGACATACGCTACACACACACACACACACACGCACACACGCACACGTACACACGCACACACACACACACATATATATATATATATATATATATATATATATATATATATATATATATATATATATATATATATATATATCTTCTTCTTCTAACGTGCTTGTTTTCCTATTTGTATAGGGTGAGCATGATGCCTCCTTTTGAAGGATTTTGATTTTATTTCAGAATACTGTTGTCAAGTATATTTCTTTTATGACTTTACGGGATTAAATTTACATTTAAGAACAAAGACTAATATGCCATCGGCGAAAAATTTTGCAATGGAAAAAAAAAGTGATAGATATTCATTTCTCGTGGATTAGTATTAACCTTGAAGAAAATATTTTATGTTTTTTTTTTATTAAATTTAGTGTAAAATTCATTTTTTACTAAGACCATTTACTATCTTTTCAAAATTATTTTTGTGACCTTGTTTGAATGGCATATATTTATTTTCATTACGAACGCCTTAAGAAGCCACATAATTTCAAACGTAGTATGAAAGGTTCATGACTCCCAACCAACCATCAGCTGAGCAGAGAGAGAGGGGAAAAAAAAAGAATATAAAATAAACAAACATCTTGTAAATAGGTACGATGACTGACAGCGAAGGGACAATGCGATATAAATTACTATTGTGTATCAGACGCCTTTAGACCGTCACCATTGTTATCTTATTGCTATAATATATATTAAACGACAAGTATCAACAGTATTTCGTTCATACGAATGGGAAAGGGGACGGGAAATCGTTATCGTTAGTCCTTGTTACGTCGAGTCCCGAGGCGTGTCAAGAAGAGAAAGGGTGACGTAACTTGGTTGAATAGAAGATCAGATTCTGGTAGGGAAGAAATCGATAGTGACCCCTTTATGATGGGGAGAAGCTACTAGAACCAGGAAGGCAAAAAGTGAAGAGAGAGTGAAGAGAGAGAGAGAGAGAGAGAGAGAGAGAGAGAGAGAGAGAGAGAGAGAGAGAGAGAGAGAGAACTTCGCAGACAAGAAACTAATAAGGAAAAAAATGGAAAGAAATACCAGCACTAATTTTGTCTGAGTTGGCGTTGAAGAGGTTCGATGAGTAAACAAGAGAGAGAGAGAGAGAGAGAGAGAGAGAGAGAGAGAGAGAGAGAGAGAGAGAGAGAGAGAGAGAACTAAGCAGACATGAGACTAATAAGGAAAAATATGGAAAGAAATACCAGCACTAGTTTTGTTTGAGTCGGCGTTGAAGAGCTTCGATGTGTAAACACACACACACACACACACACACACACAGAGAGAGAGAGAGAGAGAGAGAGAGAGAGAGAGAGACTAATAAGGGAAAAATTTGGAAAGAAATGCCAGCACTAATTTTGGTGAGTTAGCGTTGCAAAGATGGAGTTTGATACGAAAGCGTTGTCCTTGAAAACTCTTTACTCTGTTAACAGAGAGAGAGAGAGAGAGAGAGAGAGAGAGAGAGAGAGAGAGAGAGAGAGAGAGAGAGAGAGAGAGACATGAGACTGATAATGAGAAATATTAGGAAACAAATACCAGCACAAATTTTGTTTGAGTTGCCGTGGAAGAAGGTGTACTATAGAGAGAGAGAGAGAGAGAGAGAGAGAGAGAGAGAGAGAGAGAGAGAGATACAACGGCGCCGTAAAGTAAATGTCAAAAAGCAATTGACGGAAAAGTAAACACGTCGTAAACAGGTAGGGTGTTGGTTCCAAACGAACGTCGCCATTATTTCGAATTTATGACAACGGGCGCTACTCTGAACCCGAACGTTAGCTCACACTAATGAGACCTATTATTTAGACAGGGCCATGGGGCGTGTCACAGATATAGTTGACGGAAGGTCACACGCACAGGATTCAGCACAGGACACAAACACATCTTTATAAGCGTCATTTCATCTGCCATGTCCGTTTGACCTTTCTTTCCCGCCAAAGGAGCTTGTTAGGTAGTAAAATATGATCTGCGAGTCAGAAGGTTATAGCAGTGATTGATATAAATAACAACATATTGTGCCAACTTTGATTTCTCAAGGTTTGGCCAATATGTTTTGAAACCCTAAGCGGTGGCATTGTAACTAGTATTAAGGAGTTTTTTTTATATCAAGTGAATATTGCAAATTTATATATGATTATTCCGCTTTTTCTTAGAACTACCAGCTCTCTCTCTCTCTCTCTCTCTCTCTCTCTCTCTCTCTCTCTCTCTCTCTCTCTCTCTCTCTCTCTATATATATATATATATATATATATAATACACACACACACACACATATATATATATATATATATATATATATATATATATATATATATATATATATATATATATATATATATGATTACCATTGCCTAATTAACATCAACTTTTAAAATTTTTGAGATTTAGGCAAATTAACATGGCTGGCTTGAGGTTAGGTGATATATTAAGTTAGACGAATCGAATTAATGTAATTTGAGAACTGAACGTCACAGCTAAATTAAAATAGTTTCCAATAGTTCATTTTACTAGGAATATTTATCAGCAATTATAGACGAGTCTTTTTATCTTTTTTAAATATCACGAATTCTCCATCAGCCGTTCCGGAGAAGGTCTATTAATTACTTTAGCCTTTGCTTTACGTCACCAAAACTGTCAAAGTTCAAAGTCCAGGTTGACACGTATGATGAGATGGAGTTCCATCAAAGTTCATCCAACCATTTAATCTTTGAATAATAATAATAATAATAATAATAATAATAATAATAATAATAATAATAATAATAATAATACTCGAACCTGAGCAAAATGGCTCCTTAAAGTTTCTGAAATATAAGGCAGTAAAGATGACACTACAAGGTTACTCACGCCTACAGTCACACAGGAAAGTAATTCTGAACGAGACGTAGTGAAGCTTATCTCTTAAAGAGTTGGTTGTAAAATATGAATAGAATGTCCTTTACAAGATGTAAGAAGATAAGGGAGTCACCGCGCTGGCTGCCGGGAGGATGGCTGTGCTCGGTGACGTCACATGGCTCGGTTGGGAGCAAGCGTTTATACGACTTACCGGCGCTGCTTTAAGTTCATAGTATTGTTTTCGTTAATATTATAATTATTTCTGTATAAATTTACATATAAAATACAAACTGAACATTGAAAATGGAAACCAAAAGATAAGGCACTTATGAAAACAACACAAACTTTATATTTCATTTAACACTCCCTTATCACTGCCTTAATTCTATAAAATTTTTATAAAAAATACTATTTTTAAATTTTTTTTAATTAACTTTACTCTGTAATGTTTCTTTCCATTTTGAGTTCAATATTTTCATTCTAAAATAAATTCTGCATCTAGAAAAATAACTAATTATATCCTCCGGAACATCAACATTTTGGTCCTTGAAAATATCGAGAAGACTGGGTAAAGTTAAGTATATCATAGTTTAACCAGACCACTGAGCTGATTAACAGCTCTCCTAGGGCTGGCCAGAAGGATGAGATTTATTTTACGTGGCTAAGAACCAACTGGTTATCTGGCAACGGGACCTAGAGCTTATTGTGAAATCCGAACCACATTATGACGAGAAATGAATTTCTATAACCAGAAATAAATTCCTCTAATTCTTCATTGGCCGGTCGGAGAGTCGAACGTTGGGCCAACAGCGTGCTAGCCGAGAGGTCTGCCCACCAGTCCAATGAAGAACTGAGAAGACTGGGTACTGCCATAACTAACTCTTCCTTATGCCGCAGATCTTTTGAAATTGTACGAAAGGTCTATATAATATGTTCTCTTTACATATGAGATACAATCCTTACTTGTTCCATCTATATCAGTTGAACCTAAAGATGGATAATTATTCCTAAACTTATGTGCTATGAATCCTCCCAAATAACTTAAAGACTCGTTTTCTGTCATAGATTCTGGTTCTCTCTCCATTAAATTTCCTGTGACCCTTCTTCATTCTTATTCATATCGTTTATAGGTAGGAGAAGTTTAATGGGATATGCAGAAAGGTTTTATATATATATATATATATATATATATATATATATATATATATATATATATATATATATATATATATATATTAATCTCATTGATTACAGGTAGGAGACGTTTCATAAGATATGCAGAAAGGTTTTTATATATTATATATATATATATATATATATATATATATATATATATATATATATATATATATATATATATATATATATATATATATATATATATATATATATATATATATATATATATATATATATATATATATATATATATATATATATATATATATATATATATATATATCGTGTATTTTACCATTTTGACACCCTTACAATAAAAATGGCAAAATTATATATATATATATATATATATATATATATATATATATATATATATATATATATATATATATATATATATATATATATATATATATATATATATAACTATAATTTTCATCTTCCTAACACTCTGATAAAAGTAGGCTTATTCATATGCAAGAAAATCTATAGTAATCTCTCTCTCTCTCTCTCATAATCTTCCCTTTCGTTTACCAAACAAATAACTGGCTATTTCATACACACGAAAATGATTCTAAAAAAATTTTGCCCTCTCTCTCACTTTCGTGTTGACTAGTATTTTATCTGTGCAGTTATTCTCAACGAACATAGGTCTAGGTCTAATTCCGATTTTGTCAATCTTAACCAGTGAACATAGTTTATTTGCATTAGGAATCGAATGGAAGATATTACTTACTGTATATGCTCTTTAATTGCTAGAATTATCTTATAAACCTATGGTTCATTCAGTTATGCAAAACGCTAACCTATCTGTCTCTCTATTTCGAAAATTACTCTCTTCCTCTGCCCGACAAACGATAGGCCCATTTCATGCACATTAAAACAGTTTCAGTCAAATGTTCGTCTCTCTCTCTCTCTCTCTCTCGTGTTGACTAGTATATCCCCTTGGCAGTTATTCCTAACTGCGAATAGGTCTAGGTCTAATTTCAGTCTTATTACTCTTAACCAGTCAAATACGGTTGACTTTCATGAGGAATCGAACGGAAGATAAATTTATGCACTTTAATTGATTTAAGTATTCATATAAGCCTATAATTGATATATTTATCCACATTAAACAAAACTAGAGTAAAGATGTTAAATACCTGAATCAACAGTGGCACTATCATGCAGAGGTAAACCTTAGTTCGATATGGCATCATCATTCAATTTTCCTGCATTTGCAGGGCTGTAGTTGAGCAATTCATGCCTGAGCTTTCTTGCATAATCGCTTTGTTGAAAATGAACCGAACACACTCGTTGCATTTTTGGTGTTTATAAGGTCACACTTCTGCAGATGCTCATCCACTTCCACCACATTTCGAGATCTTTAGGAAAATGGTAAAAGCTAACCTTTTCACTTCCAACAATGTCCATTTCTATGTTACAGCATTCTTAACTAGCACATATCACCATGGCAACAACGTACTCAGTTTCAGAAACCTCAGGAATTGTCACAAATTTGTGAAAACTTCCGGCTAACTGTTGCTACATGCAACCGATGGGAGGACTCTGTGACGTCATGCGCGGGAGAGTTGAAAAATCGACCTCTGTAACTCGCCTTATCTTCTTACATCTTGGTCCTATATTCAGGTCGATACATCAGTTACATCTACATAGACAGCTTCCAATCGATTTACCAGGAACTTATCCAATAATGAAGAACAGCGTCGACACGGTCTAACTCTTCAGTACTAGGATATAACGATAAACAGCCGTTAAGTAAGTACACAAAAATTTATGGAGAAATCTAAACGTAAGCCATTTTAGCTGTTTGATTGAAATAGAACATCATGAAATTAACTATGATGTTGTTTTAAATTCTTTGTCTCATTATCTTCATCGTATAAATTAAAAGGTACGTTGTTTGTGATGCCATAGGTATCCTAGAAAGTCAATGACAAAGGGAGATATTTTCTGTATGCCAGTACCTCGTAGTTTGGGCGGCTGCAACCAGGGCGGCGCTGCCTGCAGCCGGTCTCGTGGCCTTTAAAAGCGCTGCCCCGGAACCGCGATAGTTGAATCATTGTGTTTTGTGATTTTTCGTTCATTATCTTCGCACTGGTGCATTGTGTAGCCTACAGTTGCGGGAATGGGCACAGTAATTCTTCAAGAACGAATGGAATAGCATTTCACAGGTAAGCAAAGCATATACTGAATTATATTTACGTTTAATTTTGTTCTCATAAATGTCTGTAGGATTAGGCTAGGTGTGCTTTCTGTTTACGTCTTATATTTTCGGCATATTATTGTGGCACGTAAGTACGCTGACAAATTCCATTTTGAAATCGGAACATCATTAATCTATATACGCCACACAATATAAAGTGATAAAGATTTTGGTTATAAAAGATACGTAGTAGTAGCTAGGCCTAGGCCGATGGTTACCGGATGTGTCAACAATGCCGGCCTTTTAAACGGGTTAGAACACTTGCTCTGTTTTGCAAGTCATTAAGACTTCGTTGCAGTAGGTAGGCCTGTACGATACCGTCTGTGCTATCAGTTTTTTTCAGTTTTTGACACGAAAAGGCATTGTTAAGAGTTGTTTAACAAAATGCCTTGTCAAACGTGGTTTCTCAACGAAGTTCCGAGGCGTCAAACTTGGCGAATAAACAGACCTTGGAAAATTACGCCCCTTATTCAGTCCAAAGTAAGAATATTTGTTTTTTATATGTATAACGAATTATGGTTTGATTTTTTTTTTATCTCGTAGATTAGATATAGTAAGAAAGTGACGTGTGTTAGCCTAGGCTAGAAATATACCTTCAAAGTACTCATTTGTTTAGATGTTATACCGTGCAAGCCTTATTCGAATAACAACTTGATTTCGGATATTTATAGAAATAATTCATTACGGTAAAACTTGACTTTAGTTGCTCAGCCTGATTCCCGCCAGTCGTGGACTGGCACTGGTTCCTCATACATAAATAGACATAACCTTTCCTATAATGCTAGCCCCAGACCTAACTAGATCTTAAATACCTAACCTAACTTAGGGTGACGTGCTCTGACCTGCTCCCCCCCCCCCGCCCCCCTGCTGGACCCCTCAAAAAGGCAGTAACCTGTCCCGGTCGGCGACTGGCTGGAATCAGGCAGCGCAACTAAAGTAAAGTTTTACCAAAAGAACCGTAACCAAGCAAACCCTAGACCTATGCATATCGATTCTGCAGGTATTTTTTGTGTTTTGTCACACTTTTTAGAAGTTTTATTCCAAATTAGTCAAAATTACTTTATTATTTAGGAATCCTCTTTAAGTTTCGTTCCAAAGCCTTAGAATAGAAAGAAATGAATTAGCAGTTAGGTAGCCATTTCAGTCGTCGGTTTGCTTACAAGACGCTGAGAAGGTGGGAAAAAATCTTTACGACAACGTGTTTAAAAACTTTAGCCAAACATTGTAGTTTGTTAAACGAATGTGATAGCACATTTAAAGTAATGCTATTTCTTGCTCACCATTGAAAATGATTGACGTTTGGTATGCCTGGTAGCTTTTGTATAAGCTGAAGTATCGTGTTTTATACCTATAGCAGTGACGCATGAGGGCAACAGTTGTGTGTGTGGGTAATATATATATATATATATATATATATATATATATATATATATATATATATATACTATATATATATAGTGTGTGTGTGTGTATGTCTGTGTGCTTATGTATATGTGTGTTGAGTTTGTGTGCGTGCATACGTGTGCGCCAGGATGCATTTATTTAAGTTATCACGTATTGCTTTAAACCTATATCAGTAATGAATTAGAGATATATATATATATATATATATATATATATATATATATATATATATACTGTATTTGTTATAAACAAAACCGCATATATATATATATATATATATATATATATATATATATATATATATATATATATATATAATGTATGTATATCTAGAATTTATTTGTATGTACTTATATTACTAATAGTTCAACATATATCAAGATTTTAGTTTTTTGTTACAAGGAATATTTAAAATGATTTATTCGTAACTATATAGGCTACGTTGCTGTTCGATTTAAATAAAAATTTAATGTTTATTTTTTTGTTCAATAAGAATATATAATTCCGTAGTAGGATTTATTTATATGGATGTAAGCGTTTATTTTTAGGTGAAACTCAGTTTATTGTGGTTAATTTTCCTGAACATACAGTTTTTTACATGTATTCTCAATTTTTTATTTTTTATTTAAAGGCATGCCGCTTTATTAGTCTTGTCTCACAGTTTTTCTACAGCATTTTGTCAAACTTTGCTCGTTTATCTAATACTTTTGTTTATATTTACCTGCAACGTAACTACGTAATGCGAGATAGTTATTACTTATATATATATATATATATATATATATATATATATATATATATATATATATATATATATATTTCAGTAATAAGTAAGTGAATGTTTGTATGTTTGTGCACTGCTGAAATCCGATCTGCTTGAGAGATCTAGACAAAATTTGGCATGTGGCCATCATTGTCAAATGACCCAGCTTAAATAACAGGGTAGGTTTCAAACCAGTACCCACTTCCCCTTCCCTTTCCCCTTCCCCATCCCCGTTCCCCATTCCCCTTCCCTTTGTAACTTACGTGGTAACCGCTTGATCGATCTAGACAAAATTTGGCATGTGGCCATCATTTAAACTAACTTAGAAAATAGGGTAGGTTTCAAACCCGTACTCGCTACCCCATCCCCTTTCCCATCCCCATCCCCATTCCCCTTCCCTTTGTAATGTGGTAACCTATTGACCGTTCTAGACAAAAATTGGCACGAGGCCGTTGTTTAACACAACGTAGATAGTAGGATAGGTTTCAAACCTGTACCCCCTCCCCTTCCCCTTCCTCATCCCCTTTCCCCCTTCCCTTTATAACTTATGTGGTGACTATTTGACCGATCTAGACAAAATTTGGCACGTGGGCATCATTTGACCCAATTTAGATAATACGGTGTTTCCAAATTGTATCCCCTTCCCTTCCCCTACCCATCCCCCTTCCCCCTTCCCTTTGTAGCATATGGTAACCGCTTGACCGATCTAGACAAAATTTGACATGTGGTCATCATTTGACCCAACATAGATAATAGGTAGGTTTCATATCCATACCCCCTTCCCCTTCCCCCTGCCCTTTGTAACTTAGGTGGTAACCACTTGACCGATCTAGACAAAATTTGGCACATGGCCATCAGTTGACCCCTTAGATAATAGGGTAGGTTTCAGACCCGTACCCCTTCCCCTTCCCCTTCCCTTTCCCTTTCCCTTTCCCCTTCCCTTTCCCCTTCCCCATCCCCATCCCCATCCCCTTCCCTTCCCCTCCCTTTGTAATTTATATGGTAACAGTTTCACGATCTAGATAAAATTAGGCACGTGACTATCATTTGACCCAACTTAGATAACAGGGTATGTTTTAAACCCCATACCCCCTTCCCCTTCCCCTTCCCTTTGTAACTTATGTGGTAACCGCTTGACTGGTCTAAACAAAATTTGGCATGTGGCCATCATTTGACCCAACCTTTCCCCCTTCCCCTTCCCCATCCCACTTCACCCATCCCCCCTTCCCCCTTTCCTTTGTAACTTATGTGGTAACCACTTGGCCGATCTGGACAAAATTTGACCCAAGCTAGATAATACGATAGGTTTCAAACCCGTATCCCATTCCCCTTCCCCTTCCCCCATCCCCATTCCCCCTTCCCTTTGTAACTTATGTGGTAACCGCTTGACCGAGCTAGACAATTTGGCACATCGCCATTATTTGACCTAACTTAGATAACAGGACAGGTTTCAAACCTGTACCCCCTTTCCCTTTCCCTTCCCCATTCTCATCCCCATCCTCCTTCCCCCTTCCCTTTGTAGCTTACGTGGTAACAGTTTCAGCGATCCAGACAAAATTTGGCACGTGGTCATCATTTTACCCGACTTAGATAATAGGGTAGGTTTCAAATCCGTACCCCTTCCCATTCCCCTTCCCCCATCCCTCTTCCCCCTTCCCTTTGTAACTTGTGGTAAATCAACTCTAGGGGATTATCATGGCTCATTTCATGTGCTGGATACCATAGAGATATATTACTGGAAATGCTCTTCTTACCTGTAATTATTAATTCTGTATCATGGTTTGTATTTAGGTTTAGATCGGTATGTGTTTAGGTTTGGTTGTGATATGTTTAGGTTAGCTGGCGTGTGTTTACGTTTAGTGGGGGCTAAAAGGGACAGTCACCACTGTAATAACTAGATAAAATAGACAGTCACCACAGTAATGCTTGGATAAAAGGGGCAGTCAGCACAGTAATACCTAGATAAAAGGGACAGTCAGCACAGTAATGCTTGGAGAAAAGGGACAGTAGTACCTGGAGAAAAGGGATAGTCACAGTAATATAAAAGGGACAGACAGTAAAATACCTGGGACAGTCAGCATTAATACCTGGATAAAAGGGACAGCCAGCACAGTAATACCTGGTTAAATGGGAGAAAAATACCTGGGGGACAGTAGTACCTGGATAAAATGGGATAGTCAGCATAAAAGGGAATTCTTGGATAAAAGGACAGTCACCACAGTAATATATATATGATACCACAGTAATATGGATAAAGGGACAGTATATATATATATATATATATATATATATATATATATATATATATATATATATATATATATATATATATATATATATATATATTAGCTGACAACATGGCACTGCCCAGAAAAACTCTGAAGAACTCGGAAAAATTTTCCTCCACCTCCTTGTACCGAGTGTCCATTTTATCCAGCAATTTTTACTGTACTGGCTTTCACTTTTATCCAAATATTACTGTTTCCGTCCCATTTATCCAGGTATTAATGTAGTGCTGTCCCCTTTATTCAAGAAGCACTGTACTAACTGTCCTTTCTTTCCAATTAATACTTTGCTGAGTGTCCCATTAATCAAGATATTACTGCGATGACTGTCCCATTTATCCAGCTATTACTATGGTTAAGAATATCTTAGTTTAACCAGACCACTGAGCTGATTAACAGCTCTCCTAGGGCTGGCCCGAAGGATTAGATTTATTTTTACGTGGCTAAGAACCAATTCTGTGGTGACTGTCCCTTTTATCCAGGTATGACTGTCCCTTTTATCCAAGGGGAAGGGATCCTACGGCCTAGGACAGGAGAGATGCAACAGTACCCTAGGTTACATTAAATTAGGGATGTTTAAGTCATAATAATTTAATCAGATTTTTTTTTATCAAAATGCGTTCTTTACAAGTTTTTCTTTATAATGCGCTTTTTTATATCCGCCGGTTTTTACATGAAAAGTTGATAGTTAATGAGATGTGAAAAAATACAGAAATGGCGCTGGTAATAATAGTATATATATATGTATTTTTTTTTTTTTAAATTCACAGCTGGATCTGCACACACATTGACATACAGGTGTTCTCTCTGTCTGTCTGTCTTTCTGTCGGTGTGTCTCGCGCTCCACACACACGCGCGCGCACACACACATATATGCATATTTATACATATGTATATATATGTATCTTATATATATATATGTATTAAATATATATATATATATATATATATATATATATATATATGACAGTATATAATATATATATATATATATATATATATATATATATATATATATATATATATACATACATACATTGTATCTATATAAACATTACATGTATAACTGAATCACGAAAATATGGAACGTGATGAATATATAAATAAAGATGAAATCCACGAAGGAAAGGGAAACACTGCGTCGAAAGGACTCGCAGCACTCCAGTGCACTGGAGTGCTGCGAGTCCTTTCGACTCTTTCGTCCTTTACTCTGCAGACTGAAGAAATATAAAAGTAAGTTTACAAAGAAAGCTCATACAAATGACAGATGGGGGTTATAAAGGAGAAATATGTACCTGAAATCCAACACAATTGAAGAATTAGTAGAACTGCCAAAACAGGGTTAAATATTTAAGAGGTTTTACAAAGGATTAGGATCAAGCATTCAGAAGCAGGGACAGGACAATTAAAAGATTATACAAGGGCGTGATTGACCGCCCAAAAAATATTAGTACAACAAAATAATTCTCTTTTTGTAAACAATAATAATTTTTGCAAGATGAATATTTTTACAAATAAAAAATTATTATATTAAACATACGGATACATAGCAAATATATATAGGGTAACTAGTTTGTAATTAAGTTAGTGATTTTATCTTTTAGGTCATTCTTGGACATTTTTCTAATACAGGGGTCCAAATAATACATGCTAGGGTTAAGGTTAAAATTACAGCTGGAAGTAAGCTGGATAATAGCGGACTTCAATAGATTTCTTGAAGAGAAATCTTTTGATCTGGCAATCACTGAACTTTCAGTCCAATTTATCCTGTGAGAGTTTTCACTTAAATGAATGAATATACCATTGGATGTTTGTCCAGTATTGACTGAATATTTATGTTGCTTAATACGTACATCTAAATCTTTGCTAGACTGGCTAATATAAAAAGAGGGGCAATCCAAACATGGAATTTTATATATTATGTTGTTGTTTTCTGTAGGGCTATTTTTTATTAACATTCTTTTTACACATTACACATGATATGTGTATATTTTTTCATTTTGAAGTAGAGAATAAGGATAAATTTCTAATGCTTCAAATTTATGACCGTTATTTAATGAAGCACAGAAGACGATTCTCTTGTCCTTTTATGAATAATTATACAGTTAATAATTTTCATGAATTTACGTTCAAAAATTATTTCAAAACTCTCACCCAGATTCTTGTCCAACAACTGTTAAAACAAATTTCCAACGTAATCAAACCCTTAAAAAAGAAAAAAAAATCCATAAACATGCTAAAGAGGGCTATAAAGGAAGGATAGATTTTTCAGATACCAAAAAGGGGAATCGGAATTTTTAATCTTTTGCCAAGAATTTTTCACGCTTTAAGAAGTCCCACAGCAAAGTAGGTCAAAGAGGGTGGAAAGACCAATCGATGGAGGTGAGGCAGCATGAAGCATCTATAATCTATGACCGATGAAGGAGGAGAGGGAACGACTTTGATTTAAAACGCTGTAA
>NC_089784.1:25500503-25505503 GCF_040412425.1 Macrobrachium rosenbergii
GGCTGTGGGAGGCCTTCCATCACTCTTGTCAAATGACAATCAATCGCATCCACTCTCGTTTTAAGTGGCCCTTTCCATACATGCAGAGACGTCTGTCGGGCAATGTTACATGTTAATTCCTTGGCTAAAGTGCGTATTGTTCTGGTCAGCCGCTCTCAATATTTACTACCATGTTGCAAATGACAAACGTTGGAGCGACTTGCAGGTGTGATGGCATCCGTTGCAATATTGCAAAGTTTTGGGAAATACTTTCAATGGCTTTTTAAATCTGTTGTCGATGAAGATTTTCTGATCATAGATAATATTTTGTTAGCATTATCCATGAGCTCAAAACATAACAGTTAATCTTAGAAGTTTAGACGTAGTAATTAGAATATGTCGAATAGCTGCATCGCTCTGAAATAACTGAGATATGCTTAACAATGAAGCTCAGTAGAAGTTAGATATATAATATATTTTACTGTAAAACAACAACAACGTAGGTTATATTTGCGAATTCAACACGAAAATAACTTTCAAAATGGTCTCTCCAGATTAAGAACATCCTTTTTCAACAAGTTCTTTATAGCTTTCCTAACTTGTTGAAAAAAAAAACAGAACAGAACAGAACTTAAATTGAAATAATGAATTAGCTACAAGCGACAAACTTATTATAACAGGAAAAATGATTGCAGGTCTCCCTTAGCATTTGCCTCCTTTTTAGCATCTATCTGCTTAATGAAAGATCCGTTATCGTGGTGAGAACTTTGCTCATGATTTTTAAATTATGTCACATTATCTTGGTTTATCTTTTTATCTTTGTGGAAAAGGCCTGTTTTCAATCTTTTGAGCTTCAGTCACGTTATCTTGGTTAATCTTTTTATCTTTGTGGAAAAGGCCCTTTTAATACTCTTTTGAGCTCCAGTCGAGCTTTTGACCTAGATTAATCAGGAAACACCTTTGGATTACAGTTGGTAAGATCACTCTACAATTCTTCACTATTTTAAGTGGGATGAACACGTGATCTCTTCCGAAGCAGCCTCATTTTTCCCCACAATAGGATCTACGTTAGACATTGTATATATACGTTGTTAAGATGATTAAAAATCCAACTTAAATCTTAATAAATAAAATGTGTTTACAGCTCATAATTATGTAGTACTGTCGTCATAAGTATGTAATACCCGTTTAGTTTAAAAGTTTCAGTTAAAAAGAGAAATCTTTCTGCACAGGAAAACCATTTTATAACCAATATGTCTATTATTGCCGTAATAATACCAGACACGATAAAGATAGGTCTTTTATGTCGAGCCATTTCTTCTTTAAGTACGTAAAAAAATTACCAGTAGTTCTTTATACACTAGTCAATGCGAATCATATTTTCCAGATGTCGGTTGTTTCTAGGTATTAGTGCAAGAAATCTGTTTAAAGGATTAAACAAAATAGTTCTCAAGATCTATTATCGCAAATTAGTGCGATTTATAATTCTGTTGTCAAACACTAAACAAAAAATCCTTACCGTGGTAAAATTAAATTAAGATTTCTTTCACCAGCAGAGTACTGTTGGAAAAACACCTTTATTTTTTGCTTGTAAAAAAGATATATAAAATCAATTTTCCTTTTCCATTATTTTTAACCACATGTATTTTATAATTCTTATTATAATATTAAATTCCATGGTATCCATTAAATATATCAGGGCATGCATAGGAAATAATGTACACAATAACGATTTCTTTTATACGTTTTTTATTTACTTTATCACTTCAAGAAAGTCATCAGACTCCCGTCCGGATGTACTACCAGCTGTTCCCAAACTCTGTCGAAGTTACACCGGCAGTTTGCTTAGGGAGGCTGGTCTCAGACAAGTGTTATTTAACTTTGAGATTAGAAGTCTCTTTTACCTTTTTTGGAGTTTTGCATGACAAAGAATATGTTGCTTACTCAAATGTAAACTGAATATATTTTACGGATGTGATATAACTATGGGCTGTAGAAACTTCGACATATTCGTTTTAAATCATCAGTGATTTCACCAGCATTACGAAGTTGCTCAGTAAAATATACTGAATGCGTTCTAAAGTCCTGAAATTTATCATATCTGTTATATGTATTCTGATTTGATTTGATTAGCCGACTTATTCT
Source organism: Macrobrachium rosenbergii (assembly GCF_040412425.1). NCBI lineage: Eukaryota > Metazoa > Arthropoda > Malacostraca > Decapoda > Palaemonidae > Macrobrachium > Macrobrachium rosenbergii. The sequence continues at coordinate 25,502,628 of NC_089784.1, forward strand.
TTATATAAGCTAAATCAACTGAAAACATGGATTTAATTGCTTTGTATCGAGGTTAAAATCCATTGTTTTTGAGGGGGTTTTCATTTATGCTTTTGATTTGTCGTCATTTGTACTGTACCACGCAATCGGACGAACTGGGTTGCAAATAGTCCCATGTGAAATGGTAGTTAACGGATCTTGCTTTTTCTTGCCCGAAAGAGTCTTCGCGTGTTCCACCCTTCTCTCATACTTTTTGTTTTTGATGAAGAGTGGCACTTTTAGAAAATGTGCTAAAGAAGAAATTTTATCCATTTGTAACGAAATGACTACTAGATAACATAATGAACTCCAGACACTATTCTGATGAGGTGCTTTCTACCGAAAATTATAATAAGGGCGTAATTTGTCGAATCTACATTTGCATATTGAATAAGCATACTAAAACTTATTTCACGCTAGTCAGCATAATTTTTACATCCGTAATAAACTGAATGCAATATTGTAAATTTATTTCGTTGAACACTGGATGCATTAACTGCCACCTACTGTATGTACCATTCAACATGGCATAGGTTTTAATCTTGGTTGTGACAGGTGCCCTTAACTTACGGCATATAATTCCCTCTGGGTGGAAGATGCTGTCAGTGCAAAGCGAATTCGATGTTAGTGGGTTACTTGGGGCTCAAAATTCACTTCCTGGTGTACTGGAAGAACAAAGCACAGCTGGAATATTAACCAACGTGATTTCAGTTATGTAAATATTTAAGTGTTGCAGCCACCAGTGTTTATGATGAAATTGTTTTACTGTGGTCCACTAAAATCATAATTTTGTGTTTTTTCGGCAAGTTTCGTACGTAAAGTCAAAGCACTTTCAACAATACCGCTACACGCCATTTGTTATTCCAGAATGTTAGTTTGAATTAAAGTAGAAAATCTGAAACGCTTCATATATTTTTCACCATGGGCGCTCTCTTAGCATATTTTGACGGGCCTTTCCGCTCAGAAGTGAGTGATGGTTTTACGGCAGTGAATGGTTAATGGTTCAAATGCGTATGTAGTCTTTGGCTTGTGGATATCACTCAAACATTTCAGTGTTGTGGAATGCCTTTTGTTTGCCCTGCATTATGTGTTTTCGTATTCGTGTAAATGCTGGTAAGTAACGGTAAATGTTTTCGTTGGTTAATACAATTTCGTATTTTAAATAGTCTGCTGTGACTAAATATGTCAGATATGTGATTGAAGGCTCGCTGTACATAAATGTAAAAAACCACCTTTCATGTATCATGAATAAGTTAGCATTTTTAAACTTATGATTCACTGAACTTGACTTAGTGGAAATGTGTAGGCAAAACACACACACACACACACACATACATATATATATATATATATATATATATATAATATATATATATATATATATAACTAATCTCTCTCTCTCTCTCTCTCTCTCTCTCTCTCTCTCTCTCTCTCTCTCTCTCTCTCTATATATATATATATATATATATATATATATATATATATATATATATATATATATATATATATGAAAAATATGTAGTATTCTTTGCTAACAAAAAAAGCATATTGAGGAATCCAACTCTTAAGTTGCCTATTTTTGAAAGAATAAAGCACAGTTTTCATATGTCAGTTACAAAACGATGTCACTGAATGTAGTAGAAGAGATAAATTTTTCACAGTGGAGCCCTGATAATATATAATACTAATATTCAGGGGAAAAAATAGTTGCTTGGAAAAGGCGGGGGCGGGGATTCCGTACATGGAATAGGTAGCAATTTGCATTTAGACGGGTCTACGGAAAGTGCCCCAATTAATGTCCGAATGATAGAGGATGACACGAATATTGGAACGATCATTAAAAAGAGGCGAATGAATAGGTATGACGCATCCCGGTGGTAATTATCAAAGACTGAATATTTTTCCTTTTTTTTTATCATGTTTACATTGATCGTCCGGCGAATATGAGAGAAGAGATTGATGAAAGTTGACGTTATAATACCATTTAATAAAGTTGGACGTTGAATTTAGTAATGATTGTCGTGGTTTGCCTAATTAATCTGACATATTGAAAAGCATCATTTGTTATCTAAAAAGAAAAAGAGATTTCTGTTTTCAATGCTATAAATGATATTTTACTTTGATATGACCCTCGACAAGACGGTAACAAAAATTATGATAGTAAAGTTTATAAGAAATGATGATGGTCCTTCAAGTTCTGGCAACTACGAATGGACGAGAATGATAAGAATGGTAAATCTAAAACATGGGATAGAAAGATATATGTATGTATGAATGTATATATGAATATATATATATATATATATATATATATATATATATATATATATATATATATATATATATATATATATATATATATATATATATATATATATATATATATATATATATATATATATATATATATATATATATGTGTGTGTGTGTGTGTGTGTGTGTGTGTGTGTGTGTGTGTGTGTGTGTGTGTGCGCGCGCCCGCGTATACATGTATATGTATATACATGTATATAATTTTTTATTAAATGTTCTACATAAGATGGTTTTTGCAGTATTTTTTCAGTTATATTTATCAGAACATTAAATATAAGTTAGATATTCACATTTCATAATTACAAGTACTCAGTACTTCATTTGTACTCGTTACTTTATTTGAAACTCATTGTGAATCTTGACCCATCGTTCACCATTCCTTCTTTGTCGTGGTGCCGAGAAAATAAAATGTAATCCAGTAATCTCTTTTATTATCTCAGAAATATTATATAAACCAGGTTCTCTCATTTCGTGCCAGTTGCTCAGGTTCCTTGACTAGAAATCAGATTTATATCGAAGAGTTTTATTTCCTACCCTTGGGAAAT
>NC_089784.1:25508003-25530503 GCF_040412425.1 Macrobrachium rosenbergii
GCTAAGTGTAGCAGAAAGTTAATCATATTTATGGTGTAGAGGCCTGGGCTGGGAGTGCGTAGCCGTGTTCCTTGATGTAATTGAATTTGGGAGGAAAGAACTAGAAGTTCCTCTGTAAGAAAGTTTCTGTTTTTCGTAGGGTTGGGATACAGAGAGAGAGAGAGAGAGAGAGAGAGAGTGTGTGTCAATGATATATGCACGACAAGACACATTTCCTCATTTGGTTGCTGTTATCTAAATATGATACACGTATTTGATAGTAATTTCCGTTTACAATTCATTCTAATTTTGTGCAGTAGAATTTAACACATTTACTTTCACAAGCTTTCAGTTCCTCGTGGCGGAAAGGCTATCTTGATGACGAAAACTTTTCCGTAAAGGGAGAATAAATATATATTGATCCATTATTACCCTTGATTGTAGAAAAGAATATAAGATTTTTGTCAAAATGCAATAACAGTAATTAAGTATACACAAATGTCTTCTAACATTCTCGGTATTATTTTACCGATATTAAAGTAAAAATATTAAAGTAACACAGAACCGTTTCTTTACCTTTCCGTTTGGTTATGCCGTGTTGACATTTCGGTTATTGTCATATTCATTATGATCTGTGATCTTACAGGGTGAAGAACATTCTTTAATATGTAGCCGTTAGCATTTTTATTACCCCATTCAAACTACTTTCCATCATAGTCGATTTCCTTAACCGATGTTTATAAAATCCCCCTGAAATAAGAAGAGATGCCAAAGTTTTGTTATAATAGACACTATTTCTCCGAAATATAAAATGTTATGGCTCTGATACTGCCTCCTACTTTCCCTTCCCTGTATTCAAGCTTCTCCCTAAAACGTAGCTTCTAATCTCCAAGGATCGTAACCTCGCTCCGTGAACAATGAAGCCCATTTGCTACCCGAAAGTTCGATTACGTTCCTACACGTTCTAATTGGATGACGTTCGTTTGTTTCCATTCTTTGTAATCTTGCCTCATAAGCGCCAGACAGTTGTTATTTGTTCGTTCTCGAGCCTTCATGTTTTCACACTGGATATTCAAACTGTTTTGTTTATCCATTTCATTTTCTAACGACAATGAAACAAAAAAAAAAAAAAATTTTTTTAACACAGAGGCATATGTTCGAACCCTAAGCTGGACATATGCGATTATCATATATAATTACTTCTTTAGAGTTACGTAATTTTACGGCGAAATGAATTTGACATGAAAGGATACATGTGGCTTAATATTTGTTCAGTATAAAAAAAAGTCATGTGTGAATCAGTGGCAAAACTACCACAAATAGGCAACTGTTACAGACTTAGCAATTAACAATCATTGAAACTATGGATTGATTAGATGTTAATTACAGAAACCGAATTACGCGGAAGTCGAAATGAACACATATATCTCAACAGTAGCTGAATGGATAAGTCCCTGATGTAGCCTAAACACTTCCAGACACTAGGAATGGAATGCTACAGTGAAGTAACAAACATTTATCACACGCATATTATGATGAATGGCTTTTTTTAATAATTAAAATGTTTATGCCGGTATCTCCAACGCACACACAAATACACAGACACACACATATATGTGTGTGTGTGTGATATATATATATATATATATATATATATATATATATATATATATATATATATATATATATATATATATATTATATATATATGTAAAGGCAAATGCCACGAAGGAAAAGTGAAACAATGGAGTGGTTGCGAGGCCTGTCGACACACGGTCCTTTACAAGTAGGCTGATAAAAAATATTAAAGTAAGGTTACAAGAAAGCTTGTATAATTGACAGATGACATACAGATATCCTTGAGGATGGGGATTATAAGGAACAGATGCACCTGGAATCTAACACAGTTGAAGAATAGTTGACCTACCAAAACTAAGGTAAATCTTTGAGAGGTTTTACAAAGGATGAGGCCCAATTGGCTTGAAAGCAGGGAGGAGTCAATTAAAGGATTATACAGTGGAAGAGACTGACCACCAAAATTGACTTTGGAATGAGTAAGCTGATTACATATTTTAAATTACAAACCTTTATATATTCTCCTTTTGGTAAACAATAAAAATTTTTGCAAAATGAACATTTTCAAAAAACTATTAAACACACAAATGCATAGGAAATATATATTAGGTAACTAATTAGTAATTAAGTCAGTGATTTTATCTTTAAGGTAATTCTTGAACATTTTACTGATACATGGGTCCAAATAATACTTGCCAGGCTATGATTGGAATTACAGCTGGAAATAAGCTGTATAATTTTAGATTCTAAAAGATCTCATGAAGAGAAATCTTTTGATCTGGCAATCACTGAACTGTCGGTCCAATGTAGCCTGTGGAGTTTTTACTTAAATTAATATTACATTGGTTGCTTGCCCAGTTTTGACAGAATACTTATGCTGCTTAATTCTCACTTCTAAATCTTTACTAGATTGACCTATATAAAAAGAAGAGCAGTCCAGTCATGGGATTTTATATAATATGATGTTGCTTTCCTTAGGGCTATTTTTTTTTATTAACATTCCTTTTAGTGTGTTATTATTGGAAAATGCCAGGTTGACATTAAACGATTTTAAACATGATTTTATGGTTTCAAAACCACTAAAATAAGGCAGGCTAAGAATGTTCTTAGGGGTTCTTTGTCCGTGCTACTTTCATTATAAAACTGTTTGTGGGCTTTATTATAGCAAATATCTAGTATAAGTGAAGGATAACATAAACCTGTCCCTGTTTTTCTTATGTATTCGATTTCTTGATCCAAATACTGGGAACTGACAGTGCGCAATGCTCGTAAAAACATAAGAAAAAATGGATAATTTGATATTACGGTGGTGGCCTGAATAGAAATGGAAGTAAATCTAGTTGTTGGTTGGTTCCTATAAATACTGACGTTGCATTGAAATGGTTCTCTATGTATTAAAACATCTAAGAAAGGGAGGCAATTGTCTTTTTCTAATTCTAAAGTAAATTTAAAGGATGGTACCTGATTATTCAAATTAGAGATTAAATCATTTACACCAATACCAGCAGGCACAGCAGCTAAAATATCGTCAACATATTATCTATACCACTTTTAAAGAAGTATAAATGATATTAGGTCAATATCGTTTTTCAAAGAATTCCATATACAAGTTTAAGAGGAGTGGGGATAAAAGGTTGCCCATTGCCATATCAAATATTTCTTGGTAGAATTCACCATTGAATATAAAATTACAATCACAAATGCAAAACCTAGTGAGTGAAATAATATGACTTGCAGGAAGAGGACAGATTAGTTCGTTACTTAGATACTCTAAAATAGAATCTATAGGGACTTTAGTAAAAAAAAGAGAACAAATATCAAAACTAACAAATCTATCAGTGGGGCATAAAGTGATTTTGTTTCATTTATCAACTAAATCTAGTGAATATTATGTGAAAATCGGAGATAGTTCCAAGTGACGGGAACAAGAGCTTGGTAATAGATTTTGAAAGTTTATATAATATTGAGCCAACAGTGCTGATAATAGGCCGCACAGGATTATTATCTTTGTGCGTTTTTACTAATCTGTACAAATAAGGTAACGAGGGAAATTTAGTGATAACTGACCTATTAGTTCTTTTTTATCTTTAAGGATTTTTTTTCACTGTGCTGTTGAAATTTTTTTATGATTTGATCAAGGGGTTTTTGGTAGTTTTTTGTAAGTAAGGCTTGCATACGTGATATGTAGTCAGCTTTATGTAAAATTACAATACCATTCGACTTAGCTTTTGTGGTGTGGATTGTATTGTCTTTTATAAGACCGGTCAAACTTTTCTTATAACGAGCAGGGAAATTACTTTCATGACTAAAATTGGCACCTCCATAAACAGTACCTTTAATTATGTCAACATGGTTTTGAGGAAGATCACAATATTTTCCGAATTCACATAGGGACAACGCAATCGTTAAAGCAGAGGGTCTATTCGATAAAAAGAAAGATAAACCATATCCGAGTGCACTCACAACATTTTCACTTATTTGTTTATTGGACAAGTTTGCAACACAATCATTACGTGCCCTATTTGTCCAGTCACTGCTCTCAATAAGATTTTTTAGTTTTCTGTTCAGCTTTCTTGTTCTGTAGTCATACGAAGTCTTCCGTATATATATGTATACACATATATGTATATATATATATATATATATATTATATATATATATATATATATATATATATATATATATATATATATATATATATATATATATATATATATATATATATAGATAACCTGAAGAAAGTCAATCGAGACGGTGCACTAAAAACAGACAGAGTATCATTGCAATAAAATCAACAAACATTTTGAAAAACAGCCCCGAGTTCACCGAAAAGATCCATCACATGGTATCTATGGCCTCTGTCAAATTAACTGAACGTCAGGTTCAAAGGAAAATCCAGTCTAGAAATAGAAATTGATGTCCACTTCCGTCGTTAATTGTTACTGAACCAGAATTCACAGTAAATTTGTAACTAATTGGGCCAATTGAAACATCCCTTTTATGACGTTCAAATGTTTTAACATTTTTTTTTCCTTTTCCATCCTGCTCGTAGAGAGTATATCTTGTATCGACTATAACGCACTTTGCTCAGTATTCGCCTTTATTTTGCAACCAGAGTTAAAGGACACTTATATTTACCTCAGTGAGAATAATAACGATGTTTTCAACGTACTAAATCTGGCGAAGTATTTACATTCCAAAAGGTTTCCATGGATTCGCTCGGTCGATTCCAGCTATCCAGAATGAGACGCTAATGTAATATATACAATCCCCTGAAAATACGGTTCAAACGTCATTTACGTGAACCTTAATCTGGTTCCATCAAAGGGAATGATCTCAGAATCTCGGGCATTTGAAGGTTTTTCTGCGTAGCGTATAAAGTTCAGAGTTTAATCAGAGGGAATCTACAAACGATGTTTTAGCCTTGAGAATATATTCTCTCTTTATCTTCATGTTTTTAATTTTTACGCGTCTTAATTGCTATTATACTTCCTGACCTGTAGTGCCTACCATAGCGACAGAGAAAGGTTATACTTTACAAATCTGCAAAGGATGGTGATGAAAGTTGTTATCTGTATTTTGAATTTTTGTAGAATCCGTAGACAGACAGACAGACAGATAGATATATAGAAAGTGGTTAGTATTTTAGTAGTTACAACTGTAGTAATAGTAATCTTAGTTTCGTAAAAGCGATATAAGTTATTCCGTTTTAAGAAAAATGTGGTCAGTATATAGGAAGTACTGAGATTTTCGTTAAGAAACAACATGTGCGTAATTGCATTTATAAAAAGAACTGATAAATATTTTCAATCAGACATCATTATTAAGTCATTTTTGGTGATAGGAATAAACTAAATTAACGAAATTATGTATCATTTAATAGCGCTTTCATATTTAAGTTTGAATATGAACATTAATCAAAATGAATGTAAAACTAATCAGATTTGTTTAGCTTTGTATTCCTTCGCTTCCTTTAACTTTTTTTTATAAATTCAGTAATGAAAAGTCAGTTTGTAAATGTTGACCTAACTTGTAAAACTAAATTTAGGACAGTTATTTGTTTTCCATTTTGTGATAAAACATTTCATTCTTTTACAAAGTCATGTAAGGAAGTAGTTGTCATCCACTTTCAATGGGTGTCTGATAAAATATGTCACTGAAAAATTTGCTCATTCATAAAAAAAAATAAATGGGAAATCAGATAGCAACACACTATTTCTACCATGAGCCACAACTGCTTCCCCAGTAGTATTAACAGTAGAAATACCAGCTTCTGGAATTTATAGCTAAATGAATGATTTCATTCAGTCCCCCTTCAGTACCAATAAAAGTCTTTTTCAGACTAAAGAATCCCATTTACGGTTAATTACTAAAAGATATACATGTATTTATGTGTCACTATAAAAACGATATTTGTGGACGAATATAGAAAAATATGATATCGTCTTGGATTCAACATTCATATCTTTAAACTGTTAAATCATTCTTAAAAGAAAAAAAAAAGAATATTTCTGCCAGGCAAGCCTCTACACTTCCAAAACATTTAGGAACCTATGCACGTATAAATTCTATTTCAATTTGCCCTTTTTCCAATAATCTGATTTCGGCCCGTTAAGTTCTCGTTTTTTTATTACTGGTTTTTACAGCAACTACCTTTACTATTCAATTTATGTCATACCGTTGGGGGAAAGTTTTCCTCTTTTTATAATTAGAAATGTTGTGGCATTTTAACATTTGTAATATTTGATAAATGTTAACATTCAAGGAAATCTTTCCTTGCCTTACTCCGAATAACCCCGTCTGTCAAAACTGTATAAGTGATTTGATAATATCTAAGTACTTTTTGAAAAAAAAAACACCCTCACACGCATACACAGACACACACTTATATATGTATATATACATATGTGTGTGGGTGTGTGTGTATATATGTGTGTGTATGTGTATGCGTGTGCATGTGAGGGTGTATTTTTTTCAAAAATATTTAGATATCAGATTACTTATACAGTTTTGATAGACAGGTTTATTCAGAGTAAGGTAGGAAAGATTTCATTGAATATATATATATATATATATATATATATATATATATATATATATATATATATATATATATATATATATATATGTATATATATGTATAATATATATATGTATATGTATATACAGTATATATATATGTATATATATATATATATATATATATATACATACATACATACATACATACATACATACATACATACATACATACATACATACATACATACATACATACTAGGTAACGAGGGAAAGTACAGAACATTTCATAATTTTAATTTTTTTATCCCGGCGTTTCACAACACTTCTCGGTTGCATTTTCAGGGCTGAAAAAATGTGAACACCATATTACTCGTAATAACTGATAAAATATTTTGACGAAACATGTAGATTTTTACATAAACATCCCTGATAAAATTAAAATATAATAAAATAGTAAAATTGTAAAAATCACAATGAAATATAAAAAATATGTTAATAAAACTTAAAAAAAAGAAACATAAAATAATCATTGACGTCACTGGTTACAGCAATAAAACTTAGAGACATAGTAAAGATAGCAAAAACCAGCAACAGTAAAAATGGTAAAGATCACAGAAAAATTAATAGAGCTAAAATAAGTAACATAAAAACACTACGTGTACTACACCCACCCAGCAGGTTGCTTCAGAGGGTAACTAAAAACGGAAGAATCTTTAGTGACAGAGAAATGAAAGACGAAGCACAAAGGGCCATTACGTAATATATAAATGGATAGAGGAATTCCGTGAATTTACCGGCGGAACTAGCTTTTCAATCATCATGTACTCCGAGATATGTAGTTCACTTTCATTTTGAACTTGTCTTATCTTTGGCATCTTATGTGCGTTTTACAGATGTTTTGAATGTTTCCAAGTATTAGATTGTTCTGGATTGGACAGCCTACCCCCCTCCTGAAAGTTACTCCTCTATGAGAGTCAAGTGCACTTTTAGTAGTCTTTTTGTACATCACACATACAACTCGACTACATAGGGCAAATATATTTGTACACAATGTTAGATGCAAGATTTTATCGTTTTTTAATTTTACTAGAGGTGGTAATGTAATAAATCAACATGTTTTGTCATTATATTTTATGAGTTATTAGGAGTAGTATGTTGTGCACATTTTTCTAGCCTTGAAAATGCAACCGAGAAGTGTTGCGAAATGTCGGCACAATAAATTATGAAATGCATTGTGCTTTCCCTCGTTACCCAGTAGATGTGATTTGAGCAGTGGCTCCTTTTATGATTGTGTGTGTGTGTATATGTATATATATATATATATATATATATATATATATATATATATATATATATATATATATATATATATATATATATGTATATATATAAATGTGTGTGTGTATTTATACATGCGTATATATACATGTTTGTATATATAAATTTTGGCGTTTCAATGAAATCTTTCTGTATTTAAAATCCCATGTCCTTATACAAAATGCTAAAATACGAGGTATTCGTACTAATAGGAACTCCAATGTAAGAAAAGCTAAATACATAAGCAACATGCAATTTATTGGGTGATGTTTTCAGTTTAAGATTTTTAATTATGAAAAAAGTACCCTGCTTTCAAAGATTGTACGAGTAATTGCATTACAAATTGCATTATTTTTTAAAACTTTCCAAGAAATTTTCCATGTAACTTGCATTTCGTTTCTAACGGGTTTTAACAGACCCAAATGCCCTTTTGCAATCCTGTATTATGGATGGGTATCAATATTCAAAGACTTTGCGGGATTTGTGATGGAGAATACAGTCGAAAGTATGTTCTTTCTAGATCAGTAACATATATCGGAAGAGAAATCTTTGGTCTGCAAGCAGTTAAGTTTATATTTAACTACTGAATTTATAAGACTAACAGAACAACTGATTCTTTATAGCGTCTCCTGAGCATCTGTCACACCTAAAGGCAAGTGCTAAAATACCAGTTGCATTTCACAAGTTTCAGGTAAATACAAGCGAGTTTTCATCTTGATTCACACGTCAGATATCTTACATTGTTAGACACGATCACTCCTTCACGAAATATGTACACAGCCCACCTTATAGTGAAAGGGATAGTGCGAGTGACTATTAGGAATTAGCTGCTATAAGATAAAGCCTCCCGCCCCTATGACCAAGATCATAACAGGCTAATTTTATTGCAGCAGTTGTGGTGATAACAGTCATTGTTATAATTTGCTTGTTGTGTTACAACGTCCAGGATGTTGGTTCTGGAAATAATATACACATGTATTCTAACACCATTACCGGTATTTAAATTTTCATCTAGCGTTAGAGAATTCAAATGAATAACGGTCACCTCATTTACAAAAAGTCACTAAAAATTTTGAATATTAAATAGAGGGAAAATGAAGATATTGTCAATAACAGGCCATTAGTTAGAGAAAGAACGTCAAAATGGAAAGAGGACGATGAAGGAATGACACAAAAAATCAAAGTAAACAAATGTTATGACTGCTACAGACAGAAACGGCACTATTATTGGTCGCAAAGCCATCCAGAATCTTATTACGTGACGTAAGCAGTGGCTCTTCAATGTACAGAGATTATTTACTATGACGTAGAAAATTAACGGAGCCATTCCTTGAGACAATGAACGAGAGAACGTTGCCTTGAATACAAATTCTTCATTCTGTTCTCATATCGGTTTAGGGAATATAGAAGATAGGCCATTAATCATTTCAACGACTACTGGGACTAAAAGAACACAGAAAAACGATTGCTATTTATATGCAACGACAAGTCTGTAGCCAAAATAAGAAAATGCCATTGAAATACCTGTAAGAATTTTGTTCTTAGCCTTGACATTTACAAGATATGAATATCCTCATATATAAAGCTACGAGGTTATAAAGATTCTGTCTGTATTTACTGCTTTCAGATTCTCAAAGAGTAGCCACACTAGGGCATATATATATTTTTTAAGAGCTACTCTTGTTTAGATTAGAAATTTTGGCCATTTGTGAGGATTCAATTATTTAAAGACAACTGGAGGAGGGAGCGAGGTAAAAGGCAGGTCATAAACGAAACAATCATTATCCGTTTTGATTTGAAGATACCTCATAGCACTGACCTTCGTTTAAAAACATTTAAATATAAAAAAGATATCAGGAGAGGAGGTAAATGAAACCAGACAGTTTCCCGATTCTCCTTTCTTGACCCGGTTCCCACACAACCCCTCTGCACCCTGGATGAACACAAGGAAATCAAAGTGAAGCCCGGCATTGATTTTGTCTTCTGAAAGGATTTAATTATACTCTGAATTGGCTCGAGTAATTATTCATTTATTTTTCGTCGATGGAAGTTCAGGCGGACTCTGGGAGACTGAAGTGGGTCATGTCAGGTCTGTTAATGGGTTCCCTCTTTCCCCTGATGTTCTCGAATGAATTGCCTGTCAGCCGTCACGTAATATTGAAGTTGTCATGGAAACTGTGTTTAGCATTTTGCGGAGATGAAACCCCCGTTCTTTTATAGAAAACATTGAATGAAACTTTTCCTTTGAATATTCATGACAAAAGATATCCGAGGTAATCTAGTGAGTTAGCTACGTTTTTGAAAACGTAAAATCCCTTAGAAATGTCTGTCATCTCTGTTGCTCTGAAATTGTGAGGCCTAACTATAAAAACCATATTCACAAGAAATGATTGCTGCTTTATCCAAGAACTGACATTGAGAAAGAAACTATGTTCTGTTAGATAACAGTTTTGATTATTCACCTATTAATGAAGGCCATTGAATCTGGAAGGCTGTTTTTTTCTTTTATCAGTAGAGAAAAATAGACACTTAAATTTAGAGCAATGATATCATTAATGATGCGTGAACCGAAAACGACTTACCATTCAAGAGGTTATTCAGTAGCTGCGATTTTTTTTTATATTGTTTTATTATCTTTGAATCCTGATTGCTCGAAATAAATTAATGTCATGCTCTTATGAATACATTATCTAAAAAGTATCATTTAAAGGGCCTATCATTTTAATTTCGCTTGTAAACGTAATGATATATATGTTTTTATCTAAGAAAAATAAAGATATAGGAATCAAAGAATACCATAGAGACTATTGGATAGAAATAAATAAAGTATTAATGCTATCATTACCAATTAACCAAAGAAAAAGATGAAACACCAAAGCAAAAGGAAAAAAAAACCTTTACTTAACAGATTTTAATGTTTTTTTTTTTTTTGAGAAATTGCAGACTCCTTAGGTAGAGTTCCTAGCCAGGGGAAGACGTTGACGATAAGGAATTTTTGTTCGAAACTTAATGAAAATAAAGGAAAAGCTTTTGCATAACCTCGATACCAGTAACTCACTTTCGTAACGACTTTGAGGGCTCAAATCTTATTTACAATAATTTAAAAAAAAAAAATCGGAAAGCTGATAGCTGGAGCCTTAATTATTCATGCAATTTTTTTTTTACATTTGTGAACTAAGACCAAATATCACAAACGCAATGAACACGTACTGTTATTCAAACATCAAATTATTTACCAAGTTTGATAATGACCATAAGTTTTATATATAACGTCTGACACTATATATATATATATATATATATATATATATATATATATATATATATATATATATATATATATATATATATATACATACATACATACATACATACATACATACATACATACATACATACATACTCTTACTAAAACGAGATTTTTATTTCTTATTTTTTGCTAATTTATTTCAGTAACGTTAACATCGATATCATCCCCCGTTAACATTGCATCATATGAAATCTCTTGCGTAACATAGCTATTTATATATCAGTAACTATTTCACCGTAACTGTACAAGCGTGCATACATGCATACTGTACAGTATATATACAATATATATATATGTATGTATGTACGCACATACATATACATACACATATACATATATATATATATATATATATATATATATATATATATATATATATATATATATATTTACATATATATATATACATGTATATAATTAAATAATTCATTTTGAGGATTCAAGTGATTTTGTTCTAAATCATATCTGTAGGACATTCATAAGAGCTGATTATCGTTCCTAGATAAGGGCAGTAACTTATGAGGGAGATACATCTCTTATTCTGAGCCGGGAAGGTTTGTATTGTACATGTGAGTTGCCTAATCCTTGTTGACAGCGTAACTTGAAATATCCTAAGGACTTTAATTTCTCACCAAGTTATTATTTATTTATTTATAAATGTGCATTTTTTTTCAGAGAAAAATAATTGTAGTGGCTGACAGAGAGAGAGAGAGAGAGAGAGAGAGAGAGAGAGAGAGAGAGAGAGAGAGAGAGAGAGAAAAAAAAATTTTTCACACATTTGTACTGTATGGGCAGTCATGTATAAAATTTCACTCCAAGATATTCAAATATTCTGTAAAACTTAAAGTTTTCGAACGCAGTTACATACACTTTCATTAATAAAAAGGAAAGTATTATTATTATTATTATTATTATTATTATTATTATTATTATTATTATTATTATTATTATTATTATTATCACTTAACATTTTTGGAGATCCTAATTTCCCTTTCCTCGTGCTGCTTCCTTAGAACAGAAAGATCAGGAAACAGACAGTAATTTAATGTCAGCATACGAGCACGAGGAAAACAACAAACAAATACAAATGTCTGAATTGTGACGGAGGATGAGAGAGATTCTGCTCAATCTCACTGTCTTCCTTCCTCCGGTAACAGCCAGATTATGGGACTCAGGGCTAATAACGTGCAAATGAGACGACTGTAATTACTCAAAGTACCTCTACCACTGCAGTCGTTGCTCAAGTAAATATTTGTTTACAGACTCGGAATGCGTTGACTTCTCTCCTTCAGAGCTGTGTCTGCTAAACAGTAAAAAAAAATATATATATGAATTTTCGAGGTTTATAAATAAATTTTAAATTCGTTTGGTCTTTCGACACTTCAGGTTAAATTGTACTCTCAGGAATTGATTGTTCATGTGTTTCTGGGAACTCCTTTTCAGTGTATGTAAGGTGAAATGAATGATGGAAAATAATGTGCTTGAAAACATGTTTACATTGAAACAGAAAGAGTATGTCATTAACCTGTTACGGAAAAGCAATAAGGGTGTTCTAGTGCTTTGTTAGAGGATGGGTCAAACTCATTACACGATAAGGTATTTCTTTCCTTCTTGCCGTCCGAACATAGATGATGGTATGTTGTTATCCATGAGAAATTCTTCTCTTAAAATATTTTATAATATACATATACATATATATATATATATATATATATATATATATATATATATATATATATATATATATATATATATATATATATATATATATATATATATATATATATATATATATATATATATATACTCGTGTATATATATATATATATATATATATATATATATATATATATATATATATATATATATATATATATATATATGTAACACAGTTTTTGCAAATATTTTGGGAAATGAAAGAAAAAGTCATTTTGAGCAGAAAATGTACTATGAACATATATACATTTTAAGGCTTCGTTTGTCGGTGAGGTGGATTTTTAAAATAACGTTATGAAATGCGCAAGTAAGCTGGCGCGTACTAGATGTCGGAGTGAGTAGTCAGGGATATGGGGGGAAAGGGTTGATGCAGAGCGTTAGGCAACTTAATTGCCAACCTTTTAATTATGAGTTTCTCTTGCAGGTTATTGAAAAATATAACAGTACAGTCCCTTCAACTAGTAAATCACTTACGCACAGACTTCATGTAATTAATTTTAATGATTAGCTTTACGTATCAAGAAAGTAGTGTAAATGTTGCTTGGCAACATTTATTTGGGATCGTCGAATTCTGGCACAAATTGCCCTGCCGCCTCGTCACGGAATTGTTGAATCAGGAGTCAGGAGTAGGCCTACGCCTATGCTGAAAGAGTGACAGTGACAGAAATCATGATGGCAAGGGATTGTAGGTAGGGAAAATACTGCACTTTGAACAATGTCAGCTTTTTCACCTCTTTCGATTGCTGTATGAAAAGGCTGCCTTTGACAGGAAAGAATGAAGAAAGTGAATTTTCCATGTGTTCCCATTCTTTTTAATCTGACAGAGACGACAGCATTTTCATAGGTGCGTTTTTTCCTTTGACTGGTGTGTGATGAATACTTTTGATGGAGAAGGAGAGATTTTTGATAATACGTTTTAAATCTTCGGAGTCCAGTGAATACCATTGGCGGAGAGGGAGGTTTCAATGATTCATGTATTTTTTCCCTTGTTCAGTATCTAAAGAATACATTTGATTTAGAGGTATTTTATTCACATCAGCCTAATCGCTGACTTCCTTTTTTGCTCAAGAGTGAAGTTCACAACCGTGTGATCTAGAAATGGAACTGTTGCAAAACCCAAAATAAACATCTTATCTGCATATTCCACATTACTGGAATGGTAAGGCATTGTCTCCAGTTTCTTGCTCTCAAAAAGAATCCGGAATTTGACACTTGTAAACCCGACACGCTCACTTATCTTGGCGGAAAAGCGAGACTGTTCAGAGTAATAAGTGAACTGATCACCTCCATTCCCATCTTCCCCATATCCCTGACTACTCACTCCGACATCCCTTAGGCCATCTTACTTGACGGTTTAATGATAACGGTTATTTTAAAAATTCACCTCACCAGCAAACGAACCCTTAAAATGCATATGCTTATAGAACATTTTCTGCTCAGAATGACTTTTTCTTTCCTTTCCCAAAATATTTGCATAAACTCGTGTTACACCCTGTACATATATATGTGTGTGTGTGTGAATGTATGTGCTTTGTGTATGTGTGTGTACGTATGTGTAATTTCTAGGTGGTTAGAATAAATGCGATTAATAACAGTTGCACAAATAGCAATCACAAGTTTAAAATCACTGCTGCTCATACGCATTAGACTAAGGTATCGAGACTTTGTTGACTTGAAAGATTTAACCAATAAAAGGTGATAATACTTGGAGTATGAGAAGTAGGAGAAACCTTTAAGGAACAGAAGTTAAATAGTGCAACAGGAACTTCCTCCTTTAATATTAAGAGTAACTGTAAAAGCCATAGAAAAGTTATAAAATACAAAAATGATGGGGATCATTCCTTTAACTCGCCAAACCAAATATAATCACACCAGTTTTGAGATGACATGAAAGACGTATAGAGAAACCTTTAAGGAACAGAAATTGAATGGTATAGCAGCAAGATACTCTAATATTAAGAGTAACTCCCAGAGTTATAGAAAAGGAATACAGTACAAATCTGATGGGAATCATTTTTTGAACTCGCCAGACCAATTATAATGACACCGTAGTTAAAATGACACGAAAGATGTACATTCATTATATATACGATCTGGAAAAAGTCATCACGAAGCATACTGACAGAACGAATTCGCAACTTCTCGAGTCCCTCATGACTTTATGTGCTTTGCATCGACAACCTCTGAGCTTTTCACTTAGGAAACTCAGGAAGCGCTGAATGTAACTAGGAGGTTTCGTCCATTGGTAATTGCTTGGTTTCAGTTTTCGAATGGGATAGTTGATTACTGGACACAAACAGAGTAGCACAGTGTTTTAGAACTGTAAAAGTTAATTACTGTAAATATAAAAGTTTCCATGGGTGGGCGTAATGTTATTCGCTGTACGTCGTGAGGTCGGACTGCGGAAATTAATCTGTGAGGCATTCTGTTTTCATAATATCTGCTGTTGAATAGTAAACAAAATAAGAATGGTTCTCTCGAGCAGATAAAGCAAGCACTATCATAATTAAATGAAATATTTTAGGTAACTATATCATTTAAATATCATCTTGTCAGCAATTTGTAGTAGATGACTTTACATAAAACCCCGTTCATGACCATATTTAGTGAAACTTGCTAAAAATGCAATTGCTCTAAAAATCAATAACAAACGAAGTTCAGTCTTAAACATCATTACTGTTTCATGCGGCGGAGTAAGTTACCTTCCACCAGAAGATCAGTGCTTAAGGAACGTTCCTTTAGCAGTGATGACCTCTTCAGCCTTAGTGGCAGAAATATCGATAGCGACATGGGAACTTTCTGACGAAGGGGTCAGTTTTATTGTGTCCTTTTACAAAGGACATTTTGGGGGAAGAGGTATGCAATGGATTCAGTTTTAATTTTTATTCTTTAGATGATGAGTACGTCATATCGATGTATTAGTTTGGCTTTCACTAAATCCATGGTTGAAGGTAATTGTTTGGTTGGGGTAATTAATGTTACACGATAGATAATGTTTTGTCTTTCATAACATTGTTTGCTTTTATTAATCTGATGAAATTATTATTGTTATTATGATGATGATTATTATTATTATTGTTCAAAATTGCACGCCTTCGTGAAGAAAGAACCCCAAAACAGTTAATTTCTACAAGGACCTCAATAGAGTACAATACTGATAGATAAACAAAATAGAAAGCAAGATAAACAAGGAAGGAATTACGGGAAAGTGAATAAACAGATGGAATTCATACATGCATAAACCCAGGCACCCCTGAAAAACGACAAAGGTGGTTTCAACCTCTCTGAAACATATGAGCATATAAATAACACCAACCTCAGCAAATCAAAAAGCGTGCAATACAAACGCTTCCAACAAGTCTGATGATTCATTATCATGCCCTGGAAGGCTACCGTTAAGAAATCGGACGTCATGATGATCGATTGGTATCCAAGCCACAATTATGAAACCCTTAGACTCATTGTCGGCGGCTACACTTAATCTACAGAGGTTCAAAAAGCGATTGGTTTCATTATTGATATCACTTACTTGGATTAGGGAGAATGTCAAATAACAGATAATGACACTGTTAGGTTGTTAACGTTCAAGTAACATGGAATATAAATTGCTGTCCAGGTAACCACTGTATCTTTGTACAGACAGAGATATAATTACTGTATATATATCTATATCTATCTATCTATCTATATATGTACATATATATATAATACATATATATATGTATATATATATATATATGTATGTATGTATGTATGTATTTATTTATGTATATAAAGGGAAAATATATCACTTATAATGTGGAACGATACCACAAAGAGATTGGGAAAGACCCTGATATAGCATATGTAACATAGTAAGCTATAACAGATATAAACCCGCGTGATAAGTACCTTGAAAAGCGTTAATAGGGAAGAGTGAAGGCTTTAATTATAGAATTTGGCAATGCCTGATGTAAGTTACTATCAAGGCTTTTGGGGAATTCAATAGATTGAGGCAAGATACCCCAGATTCCAGTGAGGGGATGACCAGGTCTGAGTTACCTTCACACCCACATACACGACAGCCTTGTATCTGTCATTGATACTCAAAAACATGCGCACACACACACACACACACACACACACACATATATATATATATATATATATATATATATATATATATATATATATATATATATATATATATATATATATATATATATATATATGTGTGTGTGTGTGTGTGTGTGTGTGTGTGTGTGTGTGTTGTGTGTGTGTGTGTTTTGATTGTTCCTCCTGCTTGAACCTAATAACACAAAAGGAAAGAAACAAAGGAATAAAGAGGGAGAGAGAGAATGAGAAAATGAAGGTTTTATATCCTTATCGACTCGATAAACTGCCCTCTCGAAAGAGGCAATTACGGAGAGTATTACCGAGTAGGAAAGACGAAAAGAAGCAGTCCTTTAATTCATCTTGTTAACGGATTGCTATTCTCAGCAACATTTTTAGGGATACAGTGCACATGAAGATGAGGAGCAGTCTATCGAAAATTAGGGCATAAAAAAAACATCAGTAAGAACTTTGTAAACAGTCCAGAAGATACAAAAGTTTCTAGTATTACTGAGTGCAGGAGCTTTTATCAAGTCTTTAGCCATGTTTTAGCTTTTTTTTTATAACAAACGAAGCATCAATTAGAGATTATCTCTGGCCTGTAATTCAGTATCATTTATTACTATTATCATCCCAGAAATTCCTTCCTCTAGGAATCTTATAACATACTAATTAGACGTAAAACACTGTAATACTCTTTCTTATATGGCTCCTCTTTTGAAATTCTCATTTCCCTGGAGTCGAACAGTGCCTGCTTATACAGAGTTAATTCCTACTTAAGTTTTGGGTGCGCTTTTTAAGAAACACTATTTTTATCTTTTGTAATTTTTAAAGGCTTTTTCTTATTTTTTATCCATTTTTGAGAACCATGAGATATTCTAGGCACTGAATATTTTCACATGTTAATTTCTTGTCTAAAACAAAAAGGATGCATTTTTCCACACCCATTATATATTTCCATCGTCACTTTTTTTTCTTATGCAGAAACATGTATTTTTCCGGTACTTTGCTCTTCAAATCATACTTTCATAGCTCCAATAGACTGTACGATTTTAGACTGCAACAATTATAAAAATACAGCTTCCGTAGATAGGTAGTACCATCAATGCACCTCATGCGGTGCTGCGCTATAGGCATTACTTAGGTTCTTTGCAGCGTCCCTTTCTACCATCTTCGTTTCCATCCTTCCCTAACAATTGTTTGTTAGTGCAATTGCGAGGTTTTCCTCTTGTTACACCTTGAAAGCCGGTTTACTCACAATTTTCCTTTCAGCGCCCAATGACCTCATAGATCCCAGCGCTGGGCCTTTGTCGTAAATTTTATATTCCATTCCATTTCTATGGCTTCTTTCCTAGTACACTCCTAAAGTTATTGGAAGGACCACTTGTAGGTCTCTTGATGGTAGACGTTTGCTTCCTGGTAATCCAACAAGTTTTTGATTGGCCGCCTAGAGCATATAATACGGCTAGATATTTTGGTGGTATTAATACATAGTCTTCATATATATTCATAGTTGAGGGTATCAGTTACATATGAGAGCAGAGATCAACGACTTGGGTCTCAGCGGTGTTCGGACACCTCTATAATCTTGCAGAATACTCCGAAGTGTTGCATTCGTATATCAGTAATGGCCATATTATTATTATTTTTTTTTGGGAGATCTATCTCAGTCTTCCTATTCGACTGGGTGGTATTTAAAGCGTGGGGTTCCGGGTTGCATCCCGCCTCCTTAGGAGTCTATCACTTTTCTCACAGTGTGCTGTTTCTAATAGCTCGCTCTTGTGCATGAGTCCTGGAGCTACTTCGGCATCTAGTTTTTCCAGGTTTCTTTTCAGGGATCTTGGGATCGTGCCTAGTGTTCCTATGATTATGGGTACAATAGATTATAATTATTATTATTATTATTATTATTATTATTATTATTTATTATTATTATTATTATTATGAACAAAGATTCACAGGTAACCCCTGTCATCCGAATTTGAAACATGGTTCACCAAAATTGATTATACGATACTCAACATTGCACATCTCAAGTTGTCCTAAATTGAGTTTAGTAGCCTTTTCTTGAGGGTCCTCGTTCACCCCAAACAGGGATTTAAAATGATGTAAAATTATTAAAAGAAAAGTTTTCACTGTCGACATTCACGCTTATTTATGATGTTCCATTTCTCGATTATTTGTCATACATTCTCAGTTCCGATGTGTATTGAAAAATTTAATATACCATTCTCGTACTTTTTACAACTATATAAATGCAATTTGTTTTTGAACCCTCGCTAACTCAACGGTATTTTGTCTAGACCTCAACGTTTTCCAATAAGTTTTAAGTCTTCAGATGTGTTATATAACTTAATTATGTTTTGAGATAAAATTATTTTTGTGTATAAATCAATTTAATATTGAGCAATATTTCTCTTTATATTTGCACTTTATACACTTCCTGCGATCTTCTGTTTCTGAACGTTTTATATCCTAATTTTATTTTCAAATATTTACTTCTAAGCATTTAGTGTAATGGTCCATAGTTTTCGATGATAGGAAAAATATCTCATGAACCTTTGTCCTACATTATAATAAATGCGCAATAATCTTATATATTTCTTATTACCATTGTTCGGGAATTATTCAGTCAAAATATTCGCAAAATCTCAATCTAATTTTGTTTTTGATATCATGAAATCTGTTTCATTACCAGTGAAAGGTTCTCCTGACAAACGCTTTAGTTGATAAGGGGTAGATAGTACACGTGCCAAGATCTATAACAATGTGGTTTGGACAATGCCAGTATATCATTCCATCTTTCTTTCATTTCGTCCGTCGAAAAAAATGACAGTTTAGATGTCTGTATATTTTGATTATTGCATTTATTTTCAGGTTACTTAATACATTCTGACTAAATATATATCATCGAATAAATTTTCACATCGAAAATATTTCTTAGCATAAATGTTTGCTTAAGACATTCATTTTCGTATCGTGCGTAAAATTATCAGTAAAACTCTGTCTAACTTATTGAACGCTCAAGTTTAACAAGGAAATTTAATAATCCATTTTGAGAATGAATAAGGAAGTCACATACAAGAATGGTTTTCAAATTTTGGGGACCTATTGGCAAATTATAAAAAAACTATTGGACCTAGGTTTAAACAAGAAATATCGACATTTAATAAATAAAACAATCTATGTCGGTAAATTTATAGAAAAATTAAACAGTGGTTTTCATATATTGTTAGGAACTTTGTCATTCGTGTTGCCTGATATCTTAATTACAGATAAATCACTGCTGAATAAAAAGTGTCACAGAAGAAGAATATAACCTTATGAAGATTAAACATAAATGATAAAAGTATACATATTTGATAGGTAAGCAATAGGAAATGTGGTAAATAAACCCAGTAAGTTTAAGGAAAATGTCCCTGGTAATATACCCTAAAGTAATCACGAAACTCGACTGTTGAGAATGAAATATAAAAACACACACACGGATATATGCATAATATATATATATATATATATATATATATATATATATATATATATATATATATATATAAAGTACATATATATTAACATATCTGTGTGTATGTATATATTCATACACACACATATGTGTCTGTGTGTATAAATTTCTGCTCACATTGGGAGCGAGCCCCGGTCTTTCAAGTGAGTGTCCAAGGCATTAGCAATTCCTCCCCGATGCGAGTCAAATTTATTTCTGTGAAACACGTTTTCATGTGTTCATATCCATATATAAATGTAATATATATATATATATATATATATATATATATATATATATATATATATATATATATATATATATATATATATACATATATATATATATATATATATGTATATATATATATTACTCTCACCCTCACTTTTTCACTCTTTCCCTCTTTCTTCTCTCTAACACCCCCTATACTCTCTCACTTCCTCTCCCTCTCACTCTCATTTTCACTCTCTCCCTTTCCTGGTTAGATGGTTGCTTCAGTTACATTGCCCAACATTTTTGACATTTTATATTTCACCCATTCTCACCCCCATTCCTGTCAGGGCTGCACTTGGACTTAAAGGGCATCGGGAATTTCACTGTTCATCTCAGTGACCTCAAAAACTATGGATTAGATACTAATATCTGTCATCTTTGACGTTTTATTTTTCACTCCTTCTCACCCCAACCCCCCATCCTATCGGGGCTGAACTTGGACTTAAAGGGCATCAGGAGGGTCACTATTCATCTCAGCAACCTCGAAAACTATGGATTAGACACTAATATCTCTAATTTTTAGATATTATTTTTCACCCCCTCTCAACCCACCCCCCTTCCTATTGGTGCTGAACTTGGACTGAAAGGGCATAGGGGGTGTTGCTATTCATCTCAGCAACCTTGAAAACTATGGATTAGACACTGATATCTGTCATTTTTAACATTTTATTTTTCACCCCTTCTCACTCCTCATTCCTATCGGAGCTGAACTTGGACTTAAAGGGCATCGGGAGTGTCATTATTAATCTCAGCGACCTCGAAAACTATGGATTAAACACTAATATCTGTCATTTTTGACATTTTATTTTTCACCCCTTCTCACCTCCCATTCCTATCAGGGCTGAACTTGGACTTAAAGGGCATCGGGAGTGTCACTATTCATCTCAGCAACTGTGAAAACTATGGATTAGACACAAATATCTGTAATTTTTCACATTTTATTTTTCACCCCTTCTCACCCCTCCCTTTTTGTTGGGGCTGAACTTGGACGTAAAGGGCATTAAGAGGATCACTATTCATCTCAGCGACCTCAAAAACTATGGATTAGATACTAATGCCTGTCATTTTCTATTATTGTTACATGTCAGCCTTCCCACACCCACCCCCTTTGGCGCCAGTAATGTCTTACCCCCACAGTATTCTTTTCCAGATAGTAAGTCATAGGTATACCAAAATGAGGTATGGTAAACCCGTAAAGTTTGTTTAGTTATTATGTCTATGGGCAGAACCAACCCCATTTCAGGGAAGTCCATTGGTGCTAGAGATGTCCTACCCCTGCAGTATTCTTTCCCAGATAGTAAGTCATATGTTTACCAAGTTTGGTTGAAATTGCTCACGTGTGTGTATGTTCCAGCATAATTCTGAAATGCAGTGAGCAATTGCAACCAGACTTGGTATACATATGACTTACTATCGGGAAAAGATTACTGTGGGGGTAAGACATCATTAGCACCAAACAGCACCAAAGGGGTTGGGGGAGGGAAGGACTTACCTTAAACGGGGCAGGTTCTGCCTGTAGGCTTAGTAACCAAATAAACGTAACGGGTTTATCAAATTATCATACCCCATTTCAGTACACATATGACACTATCTGGAAAAGAATACTGTGGGGTAAGACATCACTGGCACCAAAAGGGTTGGGGTTGGAAGGGGGTGACGTGTAACAATGACCGAAAAACGACAGACACACACACACACACACACATATATACAC
>NC_089784.1:25533003-25538003 GCF_040412425.1 Macrobrachium rosenbergii
TATATATATATGGATATATACTCGTATATATTCACATACACACATATATATACATATATATGTATGTATATATAATGGGTTAGTGAATAAAGTTTGTCGCCTTAATTTGAGTCCTAAAAGATAGACCTGCGTCCTGTTTTAGGATTGGAGCGCATACCATTAATGATTTACTTTTGATGAAAGTTACTCTGAATGCAGAGAGAGAGAGAGAGAGAGAGAGAGAGAGAGAGAGAGAGAGAGAGAGAGAGAGAGAGAGAGAGAGTGTTGCCACAACCATCATCAAATAACGACAGATGACCAGGAGAAATCGTAAGACTTTTGGAACAATGGTTAGAGCGATTATATAGATCGCAAAAATTTTCTGATATCAAAGACGAAAATGATACACTAATCAAAATGATAATAGATGAAAGTATATTCCCGATGGTTTGCTATTACGCAAATATGTACGCGATTCGGAAAAATTTCAGGCGAAAGGTAAAAATGGGAAATATTTCAGTGAGATTAAATCAGAAGGATTGCGTATTAATTCCATAGCTGAAATTAGGTTATAAGAGAACGGACGTCTTTCTGTGTTAACAGAATAAAAATAAATTTGGAGTTATAGATTTTTTGGGTTTAGAATGTGAAAAATAAATAAGAAAGATAAGGCGAAGAATATTGTTTGTAAAATCACTTCACAGATAAGGCGAAGAATATTGTTTGTAGTATAACTTCACACACAGAACGGACTAATGATAGTAAGGGTAGCAGTCACAATCAATATAATTGGAGCTTACATAATAATATTAATGTCACATTATCTTCCATGCTTTCTTCTCACCAATCGCATGAGTAGGTTTTTAATTTTTTCCCAGCTCTCCAAATACAGTCAAAGATGCTAAATTTACTTGACTGCCGCAATGAAATATTTATTTAATAAAGAAATTAAAAGGGATAGAAAATTTTCTGGAGCATCAGTGACACGAGGAAAGCGTTCAATAGGCAATGCGATGATTAAAAATGGCTTTTCAAAACCATACTCTGAGATTTACCTTTGAAAGTAAAAAGGATTGAGGCCATCACGCGAGGCCTTTTGAATGTAAGACATCAACGCTAAATTGACAACCATGCAGGCGCTCACTAATTCATACATTCAACGGGGAATGCCTTTGAATAAGGGCGTGTTTTTTTTTTTTCGTTTCGCTTAAGGGAGTGCAAGCTTTGCACTGAAATACGTAGACACTATATATATATATGTATATATATTATATGTGTAAATTATATATATATATATATATATATATATATATATATATATATATATATATATATATATATATATATACCATATCAAGTAACTAATGTTATATATTAACCATGAGTCAAGTAACTATGAGTCAAGTAACTAATACACACACTTAACACATGAGTCAAGTAACTATGTTAGCCTATATATATATATACATATATATATATATATATATATATATATATATATATATATATATATATATATATATATATATATATGTGTGTGTGTGTGTGTGTGTGTGTGTGTGTGTGTGTGTGTGTGTGTGTGTGTAAGTAAGACGAACGTTAGTTACTTGACTCATGCTCTGGTTATGGTGCATCTATCCCGTAGTCAATCGTCATCTGCCCTTTAATAAATAAACGCCACCCCCACCCCCCCCACCCCCATCACCCCCTCTCTCTCTCTCTCTCTCCCTCTCTCTCTCTCTCTCTCTCTCTCTCTGAAACGTAGGGTAAAGAAATATAAGAAGAGAAGAGGTTTCCTCGACGATCTACTGTAGGTACCACACTGCATCCTTTGTCTTGTTACGAAGTAATTCGGTAACAACTCCACGACACTGCGCTATATTTTATTTTCTAACGGTTATCATATATATAAAAAACATATTTTTTTCATCAATTAACCCCCTTTTCTTATTTACCTAAAGTTTCTCTGAAACTAGCCTAAACGAGAAAATACTCGTATAGAATTTTAATTTCTGAAATACTAGATTTACTAGTAATTGAATCGTTGTCGTTAATTAGTTTAGATAAAACT
Source organism: Macrobrachium rosenbergii (assembly GCF_040412425.1). Classification (NCBI taxonomy): domain Eukaryota; kingdom Metazoa; phylum Arthropoda; class Malacostraca; order Decapoda; family Palaemonidae; genus Macrobrachium; species Macrobrachium rosenbergii. The sequence goes on from NC_089784.1 coordinate 25,535,054, forward strand.
TTACTATGACTGAAGCCTTTGTATGAATTCACGAATCGGTCTACATACAAACTTAGTATGTATAACATAATCTAGTTCGTTAATCGTGTGATTTAATTATTTGATGATTATACGTGCTATTTACACAAGTCATTACAGAAACAAAACAACGATTATACTTCCAGATAATATTTACCGTATATTGTACAGGGCTTTTTATACGTACCGCGATATCAGGTTTACGTAGTTTACTGTATACAATATATAAAGTATATATGTGTATAAGACCGTATTTAGAAAGTAACATATCCGGAAATATGTACTCTCTGAAAGAAACCTGTACTTCATTTATCCTGATCTTGATATAATAAGGCGTTAGGTCTTTTGTTTTTCAGCGTTGCTTGTAATCACAAATGTAACTTGTGGGGCTTGATTTGTAACTTAGTTAGGATAACAACTCGTGCGAGAAATCACCATAAAACAGTTTTTGTTAGAACTATTAGAGAAAGGTAACATCGGTTTGACATAATATATGAAAATATTCCATAACTCTGATAACATTACCCATGCTGTAATAATAAAAGGTTATGGTTTGAGGAAAATGTCAGTTACCCTAAATCGTCGGCGCTCTGTAAACGTCTTTGCCTTAAATTTAACGATAGCCAAAGCATTGCTGACGTATGCTTAACTAATTGCTTAACCCTAACGACTGATGTAATTATTTCGAAGCGTTTCTGATTTTTAAATCTAATTTTGCCCTCATATAATTCTAAAAAAAGGCATAAATTGCAACTAAGTACAAAATCAAATCAAAGTGAAATAAGGCGTTGACAGAGGTGTGTATCTCAGAAATCTTTAGCGTGAGGACGAGAGTGACAGAAGACGTCATGGATTGATCGAGTAGCAAAATGGTGAGGACGCGGGGACCATAATATCCAGGAAGGACGAGATGACCAGGAAGATAGATAGAACTGATATATTACGTGAGAGGAAGATCCAGAATGTTACTGCTGGGATTTCTGATGATTCGCAAGGCAGAAGTTGAGAGAAAGTCGAACTATATTTCACTTGTGGATGATATTGATTTTTTGGCTGTCCTTAGCCATCCTGTAGTTAAAATTTGATGGAATATGATGATCCTTAGGATGCAAAAAGTAGAATATGACGGGGGGAGAGAGAGAGAGAGAGAGACACGTCATTACTTTCTTGAAATCTAAATGTGCGCTTCTAATGTATGAAAGACTTACGTTCCGTCTTTTGTAAATGGAAGTACTAAAATTATCAATATCTGGAGGCCTGCTTCTGCAAGAAGATCGTTTCATTAGTTTTAGCTACACTAAGTTTGGTAATGCAGGCGTATGTCTCCAATTAGTGAGTTCGACGGAAAATATTTAAGCCTCCTCTTAGAACCATTCAGTTGCATTTGAAGTGATGCTTGACAGAGTATTCATATGTAAACCGGGCCCCTTATCCTAGTATCTGCTTCCTCATTTCTTTGTTTGCTATTTATCCGCACATTTTCGTACTGATATTATGCAGGTGGTCTCGAGATAAGGCAGCATAAAGGTTACATTGGTCGATTTACTAACTCCAATTGTTTTAGTTAAGCCGATACCTTTACTAATACATTTAACACTTAACTAGAGCTATATGTTCTTTAAAACAAGTGATATCAGACATTAACTACTTTATTTGATATCATCACTTTCTCGTGATCTTAAATGGAAAAATAAAGTCCGCTGTAGTATGTATGCAGTATATTGCTATATACAGGAAGCTTTCTCTTTTTCCATTAAGTACTTTGATATAGTAATACAAAGTTATCAGATTTTTACGCTGTGCCATAAGCATTTTTATAAATTGTAAAACGAATTGATTTCCTTGTGTTTTGAATTATTTAAGTATCGCTAATTTTGAAGAACTAAAGAAAAATGAAATTAATAAATCTTATAAGGGAAGAGTAAAATTCCGGTAGAATAGAAAGAATCTATTGTTCTATTTAGCAAATAAGACTGAATAAGAAACACAATAAACGACTGAAAGCCTCTGTTGTGCTCCTACAATAAATAACTTCCTCAAAAGAGGCGAAATATATTACCGTGAATAAAAATACGAATTCCACCGACAAAGTCCCCCCCCCCCACTTTCCATCACCCTTCCCCACCCCGTGAAGATAATAAAATAGCAATAAGAAAGAGGAGCCACTTAGGAACATGACAGCAAACAAACAAAAGTCACCTCCTTTCCACCCAGCACCCCTCTAAAAGCTATTAAACAAGAGGTTTGTTAGGCCTCAAAGATAATGAAGAGGAAGCCGAGGAGGCAGCTAAGCCTCTTCTGATCTGGCACCGCTGTGTTCCAGGGAACAGCGATAGAGCACAAATATTCACTCCACCACATCCGATCGAAGTTTTCTTCCCGTCCGCCTCTCCTGGCTTCCATAAGATTGTTATAGTGATCTCATCTTCCCCCCCAACCTTTTATTTTTCAAGTTGTGTTAAATAGCATGGATAAAGATGAGATCACTTCCTCTCGTAGATGTGTAGCTAAAGATCTCATGTTCGTTCTTTTTATACACACACACACACATATATATAGTTCTGTTGAATAAGATAGTGATAAATAAATGATTTCATAATCTAGTTTTCCCCGTTGGTGAGGTGCTAAGGATATTCTCATCTTCTTTCTTTTTCTCTTAGTTCTACTAAATACGACAATGATATAGATAAGATCTCATTTTCTCGATTTGTACGTTGATGTGTTGCTAAAGATATTCTCGTCTTTGTTTTTCTCTTAGTAATTTTAAGTAAGAAAAGGATTAAGATGAGATCCCTCCTTGTTTTCTATATTGATGTGTTGCTGTATATATTGTCATCATTTGTCTTTTTATTATTTTAATCCTGGTAAACAAGATAAGGATAAAGAAAATATTCCACCTTCTCGCTTTCTCCGTTGATGAGTTGCTAAAGAT
>NC_089784.1:25543003-25575503 GCF_040412425.1 Macrobrachium rosenbergii
ATTTTTTTCACGTCGTGTGATTGTTAATTTTTCCATTTCGGTTAATAATTTTTCATTCATTCCTTTTCGATTGATAAATTATTTTATTCATCGTTAATCCCCCACGGCGGGGGAGGGGGCGGAGAGTGTCGTCAGTGCACCTCATGGGACGCACTATAGACATTACTTAAGGTTCTTTGCAGTGTCCCTTCGGCCCCTAGCTGCAATCCCTCTTCTTCCTCTTCCTTCCATCTTCCTTTCCACCCTCTCCCAACAATATTGTTTCATTGTGCAACTGCGAGTCTTCTTCCTGTTACACCCTTTAAACCTTTTTACGCTCAATTTCCCTTTCAGCACCGAATGACCTCATAGGTCCCTGCACTTGGCTTTTGCCTAAATTTTATTTTCAATTCCTATTCCATTCATTGCTAATCGTTATCGATACCATAAATAATTTTTACTCAGTTGAGAGAATTTTGAAATCATAAATCATAAATATATTATATAACACTATTAAATGCTACTACTATATCATGACTAGAAGGTCGCTCTCAATTCGTGAGAAAATAATTCATGAAAATGAAATCAAGATCTACTCATAAATATTTTCCCTTAGCAAACTTTGCTTTACCCCGTTGATTTACCGCCTCACTACTAATTCATTGTCGTTAATAAGTTCTTTTCAATGTGCCCGATTCACGGAATATCAAGCAATTTGAATATGAATCACTCTGCCATCAACTTTCGCTTTCAAAGTACCATTTAGGGCATTTTATTTGCGGTGGGTGCAGCTGAAAGGAGGCGACTCCTGAATTCGAGGCGCTCGAGGAATTTGAATTCACGGAACCGGAGTCATTCACAGCCTTGGAGCATACCTGGTCGAGTATGACGGGTTTGGCTTTATTAATAATTAAGAGATTTTTAGCATAAAACACACACACACACACACACACACACACACACACACACACACACATATATATATATATATATATATATATATATATATATATATATATATATATATGTGCATATATATAAACACACACATATATATATGTATATATATAAACACACGGACATATATATATATTTTTCTTTATCACTTATGTACCTATCAAAATTTATTTTCAGCTGTAGCAAAATTGAAGGAGCTGGAAAAACTCGAGATGCCATTTAACTGTAGTTCAAGAAACTTCAGTTTCTCAGTAATTCCTTATATTATTATTTGCTGCAAAGTTTTCTCGTATATAATGAAGTGAAGTTTAAATTGGTTCAGTTATCGTATTTATTAAGTTAGCAATTCACTGTCAAATAATATATTAAATTGTATCATTAGATCCTTTGAACACTAGTTTCCTCATTAATCATTAACCTATTAACTTAATGAAATGATGCCATACCTAGACCATACTTGTAATAGCACACTAAAGTGCATTCTTCTCTTATTACTTTGGCGTTGATTAGTAAAAAAAAAATTTTTCTTTTCTCAGAATGCATGTTTTTTTTTATGTGCGCCAGCCAACACAAAACTGACGGTTTCCCTCTTGTTTCACACCTTAAAATCATTATCAGGAAGATATGTAATTTATAAGACTGACCACGTTTCATTTTTAGATGGTATTGTTTTAGGTCTTTAGAGTCACCTAGTTCCATGTGCCTGCATATTGTTCCTTAACTTATCTTGGTTCAGATTCAGGGTGGCAAGGTGTTCCATTAAGATGTAATGGAAGTCTTCTCTAGTTGTTTTGTTTCTTTTTGCCTTATAGGCGCCTTTATATCTTGTTAGTTGCTTTTTCTCAACGGAATTTATTTGTAGATAATTACCTGAGATTTTGTTGTGAATATAAAACGGAACTCGCTTATTTCATTGATTCACTGGACTTCGTTGTTATTTCTCTTTTTACTTATTGTTCTTATGCTTACATTTTTTAGATAGATGTTCACACAGTAGGGAGTATATCTTGAAAGTGCAACCCTTCCTAATTCTAAGATATATCAAAAGTCTGTAAAAGTTAATTCACGGAATATTGTGTTATTTTCGCTTATTTAACTTTAAGTTCATTATTATTATTATTATTATTATTATTATTATTATTATTATTATTATTATTATTATTATTATTATTATTATTATTACTTACAAATATCCGCGCTCATAAAAATCAGGCATGCAAGCTCATTAACTTCTAAGGAAAACTTGTAAAAATATGAATGATTGTCAAATGCTGGTAAAATAGGTAAATCAACAGTTGAAAATACAGTGACATGTGTGTGTAGAATAATAAGCAACAAAATGACATAATGGACAGGGCATTTTAAAATGGAATTTCGGACTTTGCTAAATTCGAGAAAGTCAACTTTCACAAAGCTCAAAGATTACTATTTTGACGATAACACATAAAAGCAATGAATATTCGCAATCCGTACTATTTAATTTCGAAGAAAAAGACGGAAATAAAATTCTTTTTGCCTTGATTTCTTAACAATTTTGAATAAATCGGTGCAAAAATGGGACGTCTGAATAACTGCAGTTGTGAAGCACAGCTAACCTAGAATCGTAAGAAATTTGCAACTGAGGCAGAGCCCTCAAAGTTATGGTAGTTCACTTATAAGTTACTCTTACAACGACGGAAGTTTTTAATATTAGAAAATCTGGAAAGGTTGTAATCGTTATTATTGAGGTTTGAGATGAATCTGTCATAATTCTAATTTGGACCACCAAGCCCCTGTTACCTCTAATAGACATGAATTTGGAACAAGAGAATATTTGACAATATAAATACCTCTCGGAAATGAATGAGACGCCATTCGCAGAAAGAAACGCGGCTAATTAATGTAGTTGGACATGGAAAAGGAAGTCAAGCGATGTTGATATATGTAATCATGACTTGGTTCACGACAGACCAAATTCTTATCTTGATTTTAAGGAGGAACTTTTTTTTTTTTTAGTAAAAACGTGCAATTACGAGCCTATAAAGGACGAGATGATTAGCATGACGATACATTTTATGCTTTTATACTTGAACTGAAGAGCTTTCTCCTCTTCCCTGAAACTGCTGTTCACAAAATGCCCCAAAATGAGTGCGCAGTAATGACCAATAAAGGCTTACTTTTCCTCGGGAGTACAATCCAATAACCATTCGTTTGACTTTATCTTTGACGGTTTTACTTCATGAGAATATTATGATAATTCCGCGAAAAAGAAAAATGGCTATCGACTGGCACTGAAGCGACTGAAAGTTTCCATTGAGATTTTTTAGTTCCATTGCTTTTTTGAGGTACTTAATATTTTACATTTGACTTTTTTTTCGAACTTGTATGTGAGTATGGCCTTATAACATCATCCTGTAGTGTTAATTATTCAAATATTGCCTCTAGATTTCCAGGGTATACGCAGTTGGGTACTTTAAACTCAAGTACAATTCTGACTGCGACCACACAAATTAAATAAATGCTGACATGTTTGAAGGGCGCTACAGTGTTTAAAACGAACAGTTTGAACAAGTACTTAGCATAAAGGTGAAAAGCACTTATTATAAGTTTCACATGCAAGATGTGTTTTAGTACATAACACAAAGGTCCACAGAATTCTGTGCAAATCCTGGCATCAGAGTGTTTAATACAGAGCATGAAGGTCAAAAACGTTCATGATTAACCTCAACATCAAGGTGTGTTTTAATACATAACACAAGATCAATAATATTAACTATAAATTCCAGCATCAAGGTGTGTTTTAATTCATGTCACAAAGGTCAGTAACATTCATTTATAAATAGTACGAAGCGTGAAGGTGTATTATTACAAAATACAACGTACAACAGCATTCATTATAACTCCCGGTATCAGGGTTTTGGGACCCAATACAAAAGTCACAAGCCTTCACTATAAGTCCCAGCATCAGCTCTTCCTTGGGCGAGTAGGTAGAGTTGTGGCCTAGCACTCGCTAGGCCCGAGTTCGACCCTTCGGCCGGCTAATGAAGAGTTAGAGGAATTTATTTCTGGTGATAGAAATTTATTTCTCGCTATAATGTGGTTCGGATTCCACAATAAGCTGTAGGTCCCGTTGCTAAGTAACCAGTTGGTTCTTAGCCACGTTAAATAAGTCTAATCCTTTGGGCCAGCCCTAGGAGAGCTGTTAATCAGCTCAGTGGTCTGGTAAAACCAAGGTATACTTAAGTCCCAGCATCAGGGTGTGTTTTAGTAAATGAGAAAGGGCCAATAACATTCACTATAAATCCCAGCATCAGGGTTTGTTTTAGTAAATGACAAAGGGTCAATAACATTTACTATAAATCCTAGCATCAAGCTATGTTTTAGTAAATAACAAAGTGTCAGTAACATTCGCTATAAATCCTAGCATCAAGGTGTGTTTTAGTAAATAACAAAGGGTCAATAACATTCACTATAAATCCCAGTATCAGGGTGTGTTTTAGTAAATAATAAAGTGTCAGTAACATTCACTATATATCCAAGCATCAGGATGTGTTAGTAAATAACAAAGGGTCAATAATATTTATTATAACTCCAACCATCAAAGTGTGCTTAAACACATAACACGAAGGTCAATAACAATCACTGCAAATCCCAGCACCAAAGTGTGATAAAGCGGCGATCAAAACAGATGGTCCCAAATAACTCGTTGCGTCGTTAGAGAAGGCTGGACGAGAAGGCGGTGGGAGAGGCCACCTCTCCCGATCGATCGGTAATCCCCCTCCAGTCTAACAGCCTCTGGAGGTCACCCTTGGCTGTATTTTCGAGGACGAAGTGCCACTAATGGATCGCCATCTACGAACTGTCTTTGACTGAAAGGTATGTCGTATGGAAGTACGCCGCCGTTGTGCTTCTGTAGCATTATGGGCGAAATGAACTGCCTATTTTGAACGATTTTCGACTCTATATGGATGCTCTGGAAGGCTTATTTCCTTTCATATTCAAAGTAGATTTAAAATATGAATGACGCCCGCCTTTAAGCCTAATCATTCTTCCATGCTTAAGCAACAGCTTGGCATATATAATCTCTGTTATGATGAAACATTCAGTATTACTTTCCATTAAAATAAACTTAATCTCTGCAATCGTAAAAAAAAATCCTCTTTTCCTACTCCATTTTTGTTAAAGTTTCCCAAGAACCTTTACAGATGGCGCTTAAAGATGGAATCATTCGCTCTGTTTTAACATCCGGGTTTCAGCCTCACAGAATAATTTATTCACATTCTCTTTCACTCCTTGAATACTTTCTCTCTCCTTTCTCTCTTCCATCCGCATCGTTAATAATTATCTTGTACCTATGAACCCCTAATGTAGGCCTTGATATTCTAGATTACAATAGCACTGAAGGAAATAAAACTGACCACTAGGAATACATGATATGTTGACTAAAATCAAATTTTCCCTTGACTAACAATGGAAAGCTTGATTACGCCATGTGTTATAAGCCTTCATATATAAAACAATCTGTGGCCTTATTTTTTTTTTTTTTTTTTTGAGAGAGAGAGAGAGAGAGAGAATGGAGAAAGAGAGAGAGAGAGAGAGAGAGAGAGATGGATGAAAGAGAGAGAGAGAGAGAGAGAGAGAGAGAGAGATGAAAGGAGAGAGAGAGAGAGAGAGAGAGAGAGAGAGAGAACTGTATGATAAATGCGAAGTTTTTATTTGTGTCTCTGTGCATGGCAATGAACAATATTAATAGCATATGATCGCCCTCGTGGAATAATGAATCATGACTGAATACCGCAGGGCATGTCATTAGGATGATGCATGATGCACCAGCATGGTCGAGCAAAGCTGTCGCATGCCAGAGAGAGAGAGAGAGAGAGAGAGAGAGAGAGAGAGAGAGAGAGAGAGAGAGAGAGACAACAGACTACGAATTCCTGCTTTGTTTCCGTTTTAAATATCCTCCTAAATTATAAGCCAATAGCCGTGTCCCTGGAATTAGGGTCTGTTTTTTAATGGGGAAGATGAGTGAGGGAACGCTCGAAACATTCGTGATTGCGACGGTGATTTAAGCTTTTACTCTTTCCAATTTCTCGTAAATAAACAGTATCGGACTTCTGGTGGTCATGTAACTTTGGATGTTCGTTCTGCATTTAAATGTTAGGTTCCAGTTCCCCTCATCAAACTTTTCTTGGGTGATCTCCGGCGTTTTAAGGTCGTTCTGTTATAATTTGGAATTATGTGTTCGTAGGGTTTGGATATTTGATTCGTTGTATTTTAGGTACTGTATGTTCTTTGAGAGTCCATGAAATTATAATTGAGATAAACCTGCTCACAATTAAGAAATAATTATCATTAAAATAAGACAAAAATATCATTTTTGAGAAGGATTATCGTGACGTAATCTTTTGACTTTGTGGTGAAAGGACCAACAGATACTGCAGAAATCTGTAAAGGAATGAATTTCAATGTAGGAGATTGCGGCTACCCTTGATGGCATATACCGTGTTTCATATTTCGTACCTTTAATTATAATAAATGTTATTCTAAACAAATATATTACGGACTCAACGATACTGCTTGTGGCGCATTGACTGGAAGGTTCCTCTGTCACGATGTTGGAAAATATTCAGTGACAGTATATTCTAAATGGCAGGATATGCATCTAAAAGTCAAGGGATACGTCCCTACTGCTTCTCAGTATGTTCTTTTTAAGGCAGTGATGAGAGAAGTTAAGGAAATGTCAGGCAGTGTATGTGCAATTCTTGTGGCGAGAAACGAGATTTAAAATGGGAGTTTGTAATAACTGAAGTTGAGAGACGACTCATTGCAATTGTGTTAGTGAGGAATAATTGCCACATTTGCCCGAAACATGAAAGTGTTTAGAAATAGAAAGAAATAATAATACATAACTACAAGACGAAGTTTCGGAGGTAAATTTATAGATGACGTAATGAAATTAAACGAGTGATTCATGAAGGTTTATTTATTAATAACCATAATTGGTGATTGTAAGGATAAGCGAAACATGGAAGGCAATAGAAGCTCTGCAAAGGGTTTAAAAGAAACCAGTAGTGTTCACGGAAGCATAGCTGCGTAAAGTAAAAGTAAACAGGGGGAAGCAGTTTAGAAGAATCATCTACTCAGAATGATGTAGACTGATGAAGGGTAAAAAGGATACAGAAAAATTTATGTGAACTTTTGAAAGGTATAGCACAGGTGACAGTATGTTTTGCAGTGGTGTGTTCACCTACTTAAAAGGGAAGATCGCCCGGTTAGTGAAAAGGGTTTATATATAAGAGTTCCTTGGACGAAGGAGACGGATAATTTTAGTGGGCTGGAATGATAGAATAGCTGCTGTTTCGGACAAGTTTGTGTCGCAAGATTGAGGTGAGTTGCCCACTGTGTATGAATGGAGTTGATGCACTGACGCTTCCACTGAACGGGCGTATGAAGTAGCTGAAGCAGATAGCTAACTAAATAATTTGTATAGGATGAAAATACACACACATACACACACACACCCATATATGTATGAATATATATTCGGATTCTGGAATTGTTCCTTGTATACCAAATGATGTAAATTTCTGAATAAACCGTCGTCTTATTTCATATCTCAGCCTCATCTAGTATCACAGTAAATTCATAAAATCATAAAATATAAATGTTTCCAGGAAGCAAAAATATACCGCGAGCGCATCACAGCATAAAATGCTCTAGCACACAAACTGGCTTTATGTAGAACTCGTCGAGTTAACAAAAAAAAGTGAATGTAAAGGGGTGCTACTTTAGTTTGCGACGTGGAAGGGAGACAATTGTGATTCTAATTAAAATAAGGAACAATGCCCAGTTGTCTAGGCCACAAAAATATATGTCCAAAGAATTTCAGACAATTGCGAGGAAGATGTACTTGACATTTCAACTGTCTTTTCCTGAAATTATTGCATATGAAAGCTGTCCATTAAATATCTCTCTCTCCCTCTCTCATTTTTCTACAATTAATATATATGCAATATGTATATATACATATACGTATGTATGTATATATATATATATATATATATATATATATATATATATATATATATGTTATACATATATACAGTATATATATATATATATATATATATATATATATATATATATATATATATATATGTTATACATATATACAGTATATATATAACTGACAGGTGCTCTATTCAACTATTCAAGCTCGAAAGAAAAACAAATAAATGAAAATTGGGTAAGAACTGAACAAAATACGTACGTTTTTAAGAGCCATATATATATATATATATATATATATATATATATATATATATATATATATATATATATATATATATATATATATATATGATAGCTCTGACACGTGCTCTGTACCACACCACAGTGTAGTATAAAGTGATAACATACAGACATTCATGCGTACATACATATTTGAATATGTGTGTGTGTGTGTGTAGGTGTATTTTTCAGGTTTTCAGTTTTGCAGCTAGTTTACGGTCTAAGATTTTTCTTTTATATAAAATTCCTTCTAAACAAAAGTCAATGTTTGGAGGAAGCCGGGTAGTTCTTTGTATTTTCCATATGTCTTAGTAGTTTATAATTAACACAACAAGCAATTTGATGGTGTAATACCATTGGAAAATTTTAAAAGGTGATATATTTAAATACTGTGTAATTCTTATCAATAATCATATTTTTCTATGTTAACATCTATCATCTAATAGAATTGAAAAGATTAAGTTGAACATCGCTCTCTCTCTCTCTCTCTCTCTCTCTCTCTCTCTCTCTCTCTCTCTCTCTCTCTCTCTCTCTCTCTCTCTCTCTTGTACTAAATAAATATCCATCATACCGTTGTATATTTACACTAAAACAAAGTTAACATTTTTCATTCAGTCCTCCTAGGTGTCACTTTTATCATTGCAGTTATTTCCTGCGTACTGTTGGCTGTAATATTTCCACTGTATTTACTCTGCACCTTTTTATCTGTAACAGCAGGACTAGATTTCCATTTCTCACTTCCAGTCCCTATTTGTTGAATGTATCTGTGATTCTCTGTATTTTGGTAGCAATCTTTGTGCAGGAGTCATGTTTGCTTTGTTATTCATGTGGATTATATATATATTTATATATATATATATATATATATATATATATATATATATATATATATATATATATATATATATATATATATATATACTGTATATATTATATATATATGTACATATATATATATATATATTTATATATATATATATATATATATATATATATATATATATATATATATATATATATATATGTGTGTGTGTGTGTGTGTGTGTGTGTATATGTGTATATATACACATGTATATATATATTCTTACAATTTTGACTGCTCACATAACAGAGGGGGGTCATGTACTTACTGTAGCTGCTGCTTCCAAGACCCGAGGAAAGTGATCACTTGATGGATCTCTTGAATCTCGAAAATTGTGGATGAACCGTATTTTTTCCTTATTGAACCTCACTTTTTAATAATTGAAACCTTTATAGTTCATGTCGTTATTTTGTGTTATGTACATTTTTTTTTTCATTTCGATAAGATTTTGTATTATGTTACTAGAATGCTTATCCCATAGGGTTTTATTTATGATAATTCATGATTTATGTTCGTTGTTGTTGTAATGAAACTATATCTTAAAGCCTAAAGTTATTATATAAATCATGAGAAGTTAAGTTTCACGGCTAATAGCAGCGAATTAGCCAGTCTTTTAGTTACACATAAAACAATTGTGTGTACATATATATATATATATATATATATATATATATATATATATATATATGATATACGTATATAATATATTATATTATATATACATATACATATACATATAAATATATACATATATATGTATACATATATAACATATATATGGGAATCCATAAATTTGGTTCATATAAATAGACTAAAATGAGATTAAATGCCGGTAACAAGCGTGTGCCAACTGACCATCCCCCATCAAGCGCTTACCTCATGCGCCTTAATGAGCCAAGACTCGTAAAGGTGAAGAGGACGATTCCTTCCTGCCTTTATTATTGTCTTTACTTCCTCAGATTCATCCGTCCCCGTCATCCAGGCCGGACCTGGTGTTGACTTTTCATTTATTTCTGTTGGCAGCTGGCAAACATTTCGCCGCTGCCTTACCATAACTGATCCAATTAAAAATGCAGTTTCCTCGGCGTTTTCATTTGCATTTTCCCTCCCCCTCGCCATTTCATAACAAAGGATGAATTTTTTTTTCAGGATCTTGTAATTTCATATTCTCGTTACGCTCATAGGGATAGGAAATGCTTTAAATAACCTATGTTCTATACATATGCAGTATACATACATTCATACGCACAGGCACACTCATATATATACATACATATGTAATGATATATATATATATATATATATATATATATATATATATATATATATATATATATATACACATATCTTTCTATCTATATATCTATATATGTACAGTATATATATATATATATATATATATATATATATATATATATATATATATATATATATATATATATATGATGTTATACATATATATGAGTTTATAGATATATAAATATACTTACATTGTATATATATATATATATATATATATATATATATATATATATATATATATATATATATATATATATATATACATACTAATTTTGAAAATTATATATTTTTACATATTGCTCTAACTAAAATGGTGTAACGTTTACGAGGATGAATAATTACACGGGAAATAATGAGGAAGAACAGAAATATAAAAAAAAATAAAATTGCCTTGTAATTCTGAAATAAACAGGAGTTTCGTTCCTACACTGGATAAGCTTTTCCAAAATATCTTTATATTATCCCAGCACATCATAAAAGTTCCATGCGTTGCACTGGTCAAAATATATCTAATTTTACTCAGCTAGTCTGCTATGTTCGGCCGATTGATGTTGAACTCAAACACTAGAAAGAGACTAAGCCGCAATTGCAACTGCCGTTCGTGTTTCGAGTTTTACTTCACATATGTGTGTGTATATATATATATATATATATATATATATATATATATATATATATATATATATATATATATATGTATACACTTTATGTATATATTCATATATCTGTAAACATATATATGGATATCTACACACACACACATATACATACTGTATATACATGTATATTTATTTATATATCTATGAACATACATGTATATCCGTATATACATACACACACACACATATAAATATATATATATATATATATATATATATATATATATATATATATATATATATATATATATATACATACTGTATGTGTGTGTGCGCGCAAAAACGTGGTATTGCACCTCTAAAGAAAATCAGGTGTGCTTGCGGGGAAGAAATTTTGCCTCTCATATCTTTTACTCAGTAATAATACTGCTATTTGCATGTCGTAATTGTACAGAAAAACTTTCATATTTTTTACTCAGTTACCTTGGAAATGAATAATTGTTTCTCTAAAAAAATATATAAGCTTTAGCATGTACTGTAAACTGGATTCATAACTGAATTATTCCGGCTCTCTGTCTTTTCCTCTCTCAAACTTTTACGTTTAATGGAGGAACTGCGTAATATATATATATATATATATATATATATATATATATATATATATATACATATATATTTACACACATACAACATACTTATATACAAACATATATAAATATATATATATATATATATATATATATATATATATATATATATATATATATATATATATATATATATATATATATATATATATATATATATATATATTACTTATATATACTTACACGACGAGTTCTATTACGAAATTTATTATGTTTTTAAAGAATAGAGCGAAACACCATGTTAAAGTTGATGCAATATTGATCACCTCTAACATTTAAGACAGTAAAATGGCTGTTAACATTTACAAATATAATTCTCAAGCAGTAAATAAAGAATAAGCCATTACTATTGAATGGAATATTAAGAGAACTTTGAAATGCGAAATGTGGGAAATTTGATGCAGAGTATTATACCGTCATGACACAGACGAGTTAAAGTATTACAGTGCGGCAGTAATGAAGTGGAGTGCAATAAAATGAAGAGAAAAATCATAGAATATCAATTCCATAAAAGCAAAAATTTTGCGGTGACAGAGATTGAGAGTTTGGAATAATTCAGTTATGAGCTCAGTTTACAGTAACTCCTAATGGCTGAAAATTTATATATATTTCCCAAGAAAAGCGGACTCATTTACGATATGAAAATATAAAAGCTGTGGATGTTTTCCTGCACAATTACGACACGCAAATGAAAGTGTTATTACTGAGTATGAGATATGAAAGGCAAAATTTTCTTCCCTGGTAATTACTGTTGATTTTCTTTAGAGGTGTAATCTCCTGTAAGCTGTTCGTCCCCATTAATCTAGTATTTGAAGATTCTTTACATGTAAATATTTTGGGTATTTTAAGAAGAGTTGCAGCTTTAAAGCTTTTTGCTTTCAGAAAATATTCACTCGCTTATAACAGGTTAATCATTTTGTTTTGCACTGTGGCCGTCGTAATTGAGAATTTGTCTTCATTTGTGTGTGTGTGTGTGTGTGTGTGTGTGTGTGTGCGCGCGCGCGCGCGTGGTGACGGGAAACAGTAATCTTGAAAGTTCTTTGGATAAGGCTTCACGAAGATTTATTTTGAAGGGATTCTCGAGTCCTTCAAAGCAACCGTATGAAATATTTTTTAGACACATTAGAATTTTTCTCCCGAAAGCCAAACGTGTGGTCGATGAGCAAAGTAAATTTCTGTAAGTGGACAGTAACTGAAAGGCACAAAATAGTTTTTTTGGGGGGTGGGGGAGGGCGTGAGACTACTGATCTGAAAAAATTGGTTGTATAATATAAATAAAGAAAATTAGACCTTATTCATCTTTATGCATACAGGTGTTAAAATGATCGATTCTCTCGTTTAGCTTGAATGAACAAAAACTAGAGAATAGAGAGCTAAATCCGACTAATTATGCATACATCCACAAGAAATGCGAATCGGAATTTGTGCTTCGGTGTACCTTATATATTTTTCTTACATTTTCAACATGCGCGTTCTGCCTGGGAGATGACGGCACAAGCGTATCTTTTTGGGATGAGGTCGCTAACCATCCCCTTCCCCTCCTATTCCAAAGACATTTAAGGGGGCCAATGTGTCGAAGGCGACTGTCATTTCCAGATGGTCACCCTTTCAAGCACGAGCAGACCCAGTAACGCTGAATTCCGATAACTGAAGGACCAGAAAAATAACAAAAGTTCAATTGTTGTCTGCAATAACATGTGATGTAATTAGCGTGGTAAGTTACACTCCTGGAAAAATGCTATAGGAGAAAACATTGCTGGATAAATGAACCAGCTACTACCATAATATTTCGTAGAAGTCGAAAGCACTTTAATATTACTGAGATAAAACTAAGGAACAAAAACCAGGAAAAGAAATCTACTCATACTCTGTTAGCCTAAGCAGAAAGATACATAAACTAAAGTTGAATTTGTTCAGACACGCACACCGGGTTTTGAGAATGATTTATATTATTTGCTTTCTTGTATATAAGTTTTATATGGCCCACATGTAATTGACTTGAACCTAGGCTGTGGCCCCCCCCCCCAACAAAAAAAAAAAATGTAAATAGTGGATAAAATGAAAATACAGAAAAATGCGTACTCTAAAGCAGTCACTGAGTAAACAAGTGGAAGCAGAGGGGACATGCTCCTTGATATCTAAAGTAAAGCTTGGAGGAACTTCTAGGAACAGTTGAAAAATAAGCTGGAGTGAACCAAGAGAGAGAGAGAGAGAGAGAGAGAGAGAGAGAGAGAGAGAGAGAGAGAGAGAGAGAGAGAGAGAGAGACCTGGGGATAATTTAATTAAGAACTGGGTAAACAGAGGCCAGTGACCGACGGCAACTTAATCTACTTGTAGGAGAAAAGTCTTCTTTAATTTCAGTGTTAAATACACGAAATTATGTATACTTTTTTTTAGCGTAATTTGAACACCTAAATGAAATTGCGATTTCCGCCGGAAGCTTTCGAGGGGGGGAAAAAGTCGGAATATTTGCTCGAGGTAATTACTCGCACTTTTCTTTTGCCTTGTTTTTGAGTGTTCAGTGGGCTGCTTAATCTGATTTCATTTTGTCCACTTTTTCCCCGGAAGTCTCAAGAATGTCGTAGGTGCTCCGACGACGCTGTATGATGGTAAGGCAATTGTTTTGCGCCCGGAAATCAGATCATAAATATTTGTCGTTTCCTTGCGAATTACAGCGTGAAGCGATTTTAACCATTATTAAGACGATTTGATTCTAAAGCGTTTTGTTTCAGCAGCGTTATTCCTGTCCTGCGTCCCCAATTTTGTATAACACTATTTTCCTTCCTTTATAAAGAGAAATCTGTAGTTTATGCCTTCGTCTTTACTTTATCACGTTTATAACACATCAGTCTACCCGAGAACCTGCTTGAAATAATATCTATGACCTCTATATTACACCAGTAGTAAATGATTGTAAATTCATTGTATCTATGATTATGATGATGATGATGATGATGATGATGTTGGTGGCAGGGATTGTGGTATCTTAAAAAGTTCGCAACTCCACACAAACAATGTGTGTGTTTGTGTGTGTGTGTGTTTGTGTGTATGTGTGTGTGTGTGTGTGTGTGTGGGTATGAGTAAGTTTATTATTTATAAAACATGCTAATTTAAGGTTCAGGGTTTTTTTTTTCTGACGCTACGAATATAAATGATAAAAATAAATATTTTAGATTGGTCGTATATTTACTACCTATTGTGATTAAAACAAATGTAAAAAATATTTCTATAGTTATATGCCATTTTGAAGACTTTCAAATGATGTTTCTAATATGAAGCTATATTTGCCTATTAAACTGCCCTCGAGTCGTCCACATTAAGGTATCCTCCAGACGTGCAATTTATGGCATCTTTATATTCTAATATCCACTTCTTCAATCTGATTTTTTTTTTATTACAGTCCTTTATTACTGGAAAATTCTTCTACAGTCTCTGCAGCAAGCAATGACGAAGCTGTTGCCTCTATAATCTTTGTAATATAGAAACTAAAAGGGAGAACCTAGTAACTATTTTCTGATGTGGTATCCTAACCAGATGTATGCTTGGCTATTGGCAGTTCCTCATTAGGCGGGCTGGTACCGTTCACAGCTAGCACTCTGCTGGCCCCGCGTTCGAATCTCCGACCGGCCAGTGAAGAGTTAGAGGAATTTATTTCTGGTGATAGAAATTCATTTCTCGCTATAATGTGGTTCGGATTCCACAATAAGCTGTAGGTCCCGTTGCTAGGTAACCAATTGGTTCTTAGCCACGTAAAATAAATCTAATCCTTCGGACCAGCCCTAGGAGAGCTGTTAATCAGCTCAGTGGTTTGGTTAAACTAAGGTGTACTTAACTTTTTGGCTGTTGGTGAAATAATATCGAAAATCTGTTCCTGTTTGCTTTATTTTGGTATTCAAATTTGGTTCAAGATGAGATCAAATGTGGAACATAGTGGTGAGCTCAGTGTCTAAAGTTTCTTCAAAGATAGTCTTATCAAATGTTGTGGTTATGCCATCTCATAAGTTTGTATGTATGTACATGATGGAAACGCCCGGTATAACTGTCTTTTGAATGGCCGTCATTACCGCTAGCAAATGAAACAAAAACTCTAATAAGAAGACAAGTACGCAAGTCTTTAGTTCATCTTATCCGTATTATACGAGGAAAGCCATGTAATCAAATTCTGATTACAATTTGCCCTCATGTTAACTCGTCTGGAATGATCGTGGGTATTTATTTTCTATAAAGCCGTGATATAGGTCTGTTTTATTCGTGATGGCATTTCAGCGGGACATAAAGAGCATCAAAGATCCATGATACCTTGGTTTTATTACTGACACTGACTGAGTGATGTTAAACTCTAATGCAGTAAAGTAAATGTAGCTTAATATGTCATCCGTTATTTAAGAAAAATAAAACTGTTTTTTTTGTTGTTGTTACTGGCAAGGCAGAGGGGAAATTTAGTTTATCGGCCTCCCCTCTTTCCTTCTCGGCTTCAGTATATTAGTTTTGGGTTGTAATGAAAACTGATTTTAATGAGGAGCAGGGTCATGACTGTACTTGCAGAATCAGCTAATTTTTATTACTTGACGTTAATTTAATTATTTTTGGGAATGTAAGGAAATTTATTAGGGAATATTATGAATTCAGTGCTTAATTTATTAAACTTCAACCGCGAGTAATCATTCATGATGAAAGCCTGTTTTAAAACGTAAATTTAGTATATTTTGGATATTCCTGACGGTTAAATATTTGGCACAGTGTGCTCAACTTTCTCGTCCGCATAAATTACCGTAATGCCGTTCACCTTCTAGAACTCATGGCTGTAAAACTGGTTCCTATGTTACATCTTACCGTGGCACCTTATGATGTCATATGTGAAAGAGGTATAATGAGTGTTTTATGTCGTAATCACGAACTAATGAGGCGTCAAGTAACCTCATGCATATGAATCGCTCATATTATGAATCACCATAAAATTTCTTTACTCTCTCTCTCTCTCTCTCTGAAGATCTTGCATTTCTGGAAGATCTAGCCCAAAATTCTCTCTCTCTCTCTCTCTCTCTCTCTCTCTCTCTCTCTCTCTCTCTCTCTCTCTCTCTCTCTCTCTCTCTCTGAAGACCATGCATTTCTGGAAGATCTAGCCCAAATTTTGTTAAAACACATACTTGTAATATACTTGAGTAGTCCATACCTCCACAACCGTAAAACTAGACAGTTGAGATTTTAAATATATTGTGACTTGGCAAGAGGTCTCAGCAGCTTGTCGGGAATAGTTCTCTGCGCGTTTGTGAGGCCAAAACGAGCGATGAATATTACTTGCTTCCAGAATTACATTTTATGATTTCACATTACAGAGACCATGATAGGTATCGCTTTTGACGTAGACATGTGAATTCGGCAAGTATTGATCGAAATGAGCATTCACGTCTTGCCAAAAAAAAAAAAAGTCAAACGAGTTACACCAAAGAGTAAGTTAAAAAAAAAAAAAAAACACCTGTTTTTAGTGCATGTTCACAGCGCGCATGAAGAATTGTAAAAAAAAAAAAAAAGCGCAAAGTAGATCTTCATCATTTTTCCCGCTGACGTGCAAACCAATTGCTGGGTGACATTCGAAAAAAATTCAAGCAGGAGACATGTGACATTTCCCTTAAAGCTGCAGTTATATCAACAACATTTGAACATGACTTCCAAGTATGCATGACCTTCAGGAACATGCGGCTGCTTCCTCATGGTTGAATGCAGTGCACATCTGACAAGTTGCATGAAATCATATTTTGGAAATTGGTCATGTTTAACAAAAAAACTCGCTTGTTCATAGGCAGTGATATTAAGTAGTATTAAGCCATTTATTCTGTGTGTGTGTGTGTGTGTGTGTGTGTGTGTGTGTGTGTGTGTGTGTGTGTGTGCCCTCGTGGTAAAATGCTATTAACGTTTGCTCACAAGAAAGCGAACTCGGGTTTGATAACTCGGGTTAAGAAGGGGAGAAACATTGATAGCACCTTCCTAAAAATGTTCAGATTAATAAATAAGGAAGGGGTTGCTAGCATAGTAGTTAACTGTCCCGGGTCGTAAAATATATATATATATATATATATATATATATATATATAAAATACAAAATTATAAATGGGTACTCCGTTAAAATGGAATCCATCATATAATATTTGAAAAGGGGAAACCGTTGATGAACTGATCCTCACCCTGCTGGGGTTGAAAACTTTTGCAAAATAATCTCTTATTTTTATAAGGTTCATGGGGACCTGTTTTCCTATCATAAACAGGAAGGGCTAGCTTGTATTAATTGACTATGAACGCTTGCACACACACACACACACTATATATATATATATATATATATATATATATATATATATATATATATATATATATATATATATATATGCATATACATGAACAAAGTTACAGCTACGAAGGAGAAATGAAACAATTGAGGCTTAGTATTTCAGTCTTATTACCAAGACATGATGTGACCATGCCTTGGTAATAAGACGAAAGTACTTTTGCGTGGCTGTAACGTAGTTCGTATAATCATCACGTTTTTACCTTTTTCGTGATTTAAAATCAAACACACACACACATATACATATATGCACACACACATACATACATATATATATATATATTATATATATATATATATATATATATATATATATATATATATATATATATATAAAGCCTAGGGAGTCTATATTTATATTATTATGTCATATATGTAAATATATGATGAGCGTATATATAGGCTAGTAAAAAAAACCTAAAGTATGCTTAGTCTATAGTTGATTAACAGCTCTCCTAGGGCTGGCCTGTAATTTATTTTTACTGTCATTGTTATGAGCCTGTAAAACCATTTGGAAAGACTGATCAGTGTTCCTCTTGTTCCTACTAGCCGCTAGTCTGACAAAACTAAATTATGCTTAATTTAAAATTAAATGTATGATGATCTTGTGTAGTTTACGTAACTGACAACAATTAAACCATGCTTATATTTTCCCGATAATGCGTCAGCTAATTTTTTTATTAATTATTTATAGATTTAGGTATGAAAGACTATTTTACAGTTTTATATTTCACTCTAAAAGTGTGCACAAAAGCAAGGTTCATATTTTATTGCATATTTCCATTTGGGGAATATACGTAAAGTAATGGACACCCTAGTAACATTCAACTAGAAATTGTATCTAACTATTTTGTATCATTTTTTTGTATTTGAAATACTGTCGTGCTACAAAAGCGCTCATAAAAAATATAGAATAGAGTGAAAAGAATTGCTTTGAAAATACCTCTTGCTGTATGTCTGTCTTTTTGTCTCTCTCTCTCTCTCTCTCTCTCTCTCTCTCTCTCTCTCTCTCTCTCTCTCTCTCTCTCTCTCTCATACATAGGTACACACAAAAAGGATTAAAAATATTCACTTTGTCTCTTTCTCTTCAGTGTCTCTCACAAGCACGAGCAGACACACATACACACACACACACACAATTACACAAACACACGCATACGCGCTCGCTCGCTGAATCATTACCTATGAAATTTACAATAAAAAAAGAGTTCATTGTTTTGGAAAAAAAAAATTACCACTGATAGAATACACTGAGTGTAACATATACCCCAATTAAATAAATAACCTGCGTTTATCGGTAAAAGCTGCTAACAAGTAACAGTGTTTTTACAAAACAATTGGAAGCCCTTTTTAATGGCAAGGTTGTCGTCGTATTCAGTAGTACAGTCAAAACATAGAATATTTAAATTTGATGAATTATTTTGAACGAAGCTGTATTTGATTATGTAAAAAAATCATAAAAAAGTAATACATACATATCAACGGGTCAGAACTTATCTAGCTGGGTAGCTGACGAGATAGAGGCAGCACGTCGGTAATTATGCAATTAACATTTGCCAAAAGACTTTAATAATAAAGAATAACAAACACTTGCATGCAGTGCTATGCACACTTACACGAACAAGCATGCACAAACATAATGTGTTTGCCTTGATGATTTCATAAGCAATTTCTGTCATGTGTCTTTGTCTTATGCCTATTCTGCCCTCAAATAATGTTCGATATTTTGAAATTGAATCTCTCCGATATATCAGCGTTTTTTTTAGCGGCTAGAAAGAATTCTTTATTTAAGAATCTTACAATACTTAATCCAGTCATTTCCATCTGATTTTATTTTTAGTTCGTGGTCTTAATTCTTGAGTCTCTTAAGCCCAGAAGAGAAGTAAATTGAGGAAAAAATACTCAACTTCTGTAAGTAAACTATTATTTTTGATCATTCATTATAAATTTATTAAATAGTACAAACAGGGACCTGGATAATTGATTTGGTACATTTGATTTGGATAAAAATCACAATTTCTTCCAATAGCAATGTTTAAGGGTATTGGTAAAAATGTAGTTATAAGTTATTCGAATTATCTTTAAATGTAAAATTTGCTTACTTTACGTTTATGAGTGGGACGAAGGGAAAAGGTTTTAATGATACTTAAATCATATTGCCTGCCGTGCTGGAAATGGGTTTATTAACTAATGAGCTTACAACGCATGCAGATAATCTTTTGTTATTCTTTATTTGAGTTTTATTCAAGTATTGTGAAAGTAGTGTATGCTTAGACTAATGGAAATCTGTTATCAATTAGCTAACATTAAAAAAGTTATTGCATTCGTACACGTAAGGAAAAAAGACAAATAACGTAACATGTATAAGTTATTTGAAAAAATGTTAAAAATAAAACAATTCATACTTTTGAATAGAAAAATAAATGGTTTAGCGAATTATGAAAGAATGAGCCTAGCTTAGTAGCAAAGACTACTCAAGTCTAATAAAAAGTATGGTTCAATATTCTTACTTTTAGCAATAAACGAACTAAAAAAAAGGGCTTAATTTATGCAGCGTGCAGTGCTAAGACTCAAGATAAAATTCTTAAGTTTTCTGAAAATATTGAATTGACGAGAGAGAGAGAGAGAGAGAGAGAGAGAGAGAGAGAGAGAGAGAGAGAGAGAGAGAGAGAGAGAGAATCAAAACCTGAGTAAACTGTTTACCCACACTAGGAAACCCCTGCTGCTTTTAGTAGTGGAAAAAATTCACTTTACTGTTTAAAACATTAAATTATGAACACTCTTTTTCCGCATAATTTCAACTCTTAAATGAGATCGCGATTTCCCTCTGGGGCCTCGAGAGAAAAGATGCGGAATTCTCGCCCAAGGTAATTACGTGTAGTTTTCTTTAATGTTCTTTTTGCTGGATTAAAGCACCCTTCAATTCGGGTTTCTTTGTGATTAATTTTCTTTTTGGGGATTAAGGAGAGAGAGAGAGAGAGAGAGAGAGAGAGAGAGAGAGAGAGAGAGAGAGAGAGAGAGAGAGAGAGAGAGTAAAAAGTTTTTTGATTCTTCTTCTCGGCATATATTTTACATAATTTTTTTTTTGTCTGTTTTATTTATAGTCAGTATAGTGGCACTTTTATTATTGCTTTGTCAAAGCTGGAAAACCTTTAAGAACAAATTTGTTTTGTGATAGTAGTGCTACTAATAAAAATGAGTAGCATCAATAGTAGCAGTATTAATTGTAATAGTAGTACTTTGACATCAGTGAATGCCACATTCATCTGAAAATTGACTGAATGATGGATTCGCCGTCCTATGTAAC
Source organism: Macrobrachium rosenbergii (assembly GCF_040412425.1). Taxonomy (NCBI): domain Eukaryota; kingdom Metazoa; phylum Arthropoda; class Malacostraca; order Decapoda; family Palaemonidae; genus Macrobrachium; species Macrobrachium rosenbergii. The sequence continues at coordinate 25,564,269 of NC_089784.1, forward strand.
TTCCATAACCTGCCAGCCCACCATATACGTGACTCAGAAGTCTCACCAAAACGACAGTCTCTCTGACATAAACAGAGCGATTGCCTTTCCTGGGAACTGTTTTGTTCTTCCTGTATGCCTAACAGTCAAATTGCCTTTTAACCAAGTCAGCCATTTCTGTGTCTGCGTGTTCTAAAACGCTAATCATGTTTATCATAAGTGTTTTTAAAAGCTGTCGTGGAATTTCCTTAGACTCGGTACCTGTCGATAATATGACATATGACCTAGCTGAAATATCGCTTTTAATCTTTAAAAGGGTTATTTTAGGCACACCACAACTGTTTAATTAATTTTTGAATCTTCCACACAACTTAAAATACATGACTTTTTTTCTTTAAAAAACTGTAGTGATCTTCTCTATTCAAATTGATTCCATTGGTGTGAGTAGTGTAATTTTATAAACTTACGTTTTTCTCCACGGATTAAGTGATATTTTCTCCATTTAAATCTAACTCACTTCATCCTCATATGTCTTTCAGTATCATAAAACTTTCTCATAACAAGACTTACACATACCAAAGTCTAGATCTGATGAAATCTTGGCATCTTTCCTCCTTTTATCTTGCTTAGTGCCTTCTCCACAGTTTAAATTGTTATTTCCATATCCATTTTCATTTATATGCACCCCTCAGACCCTGGGAAAAATTCAGACATCTGGCATTTCATTTCCTTTACTATTAACGAACCTTGAAGTACTCTGTTACATATAAAAAGATTCTTCTTATCCTGTCATTTGCTCCAAAGATTCCCCAGTTATCATCAGCATCATCATCATAATTTCAAACTCCCTTCAAGTATTATCATAGCCGTGTTTCATTGTTATCACCATTGCATAGACCAACATGCACAGAGAGAGAGAGAGAGAGAGAGAGAGAGAGAGAGAGAGAGAGAGAGAGAGAGGAGGAGGAGGAGGAGGAGGAGGAGGAGGAGGAGGAGAGGAGGAGGAGGAGGAGGAGTAGAGAAAACTGTCATAAAAATGGTCTACTCACGTAAAACCTGCGTCAACTAATATCTGGATTGGACATCAAAAACCGACTACTTTCACTACCTGAATACCCACATTAGAAAAATCTCTTTCATCCCAGACAGGGAAGACAGATTTTCTCGCTGGCTTTTCGCGTATAATACAGGGGTTATACGCGTAACGACAGACATAAACAGTCTTTTATGACCCTCGCGTGATACTCAGCGAAAAAGAACAGAGACAAGAATGAAAATAAAGAGGAGGAGAATCATCATAAATTCAGAAAGTTCTTTGAAGGCCATCGTTCTTAATGCCTGATGCTTGAAATGGAATGCTGAAAAGTCTCACGTACTTTCATTGTTACGACCTTCGCTAATTCCACGTAATTACAGTTAATGTTACACTTTTAAGTGACTTTTTTGTTAAGAGAAAAGAGAAGGACAGAATAAAAAAAAAGAATAAAATCATAATTCTCTTACATTTATGTTTGAATCCAACTGGTAAAATGTTATCCATTCCAGGAATAAAGGCATTAGATAATTACCTCTATTACATTGAAATACCTAACACAATTAAAACTATTCTAAACTGTATTATGTGCCGTCCTATAATGCTATTTTTATCGGCCATTTGAGCATCGGAAAGGCCATTAGACAGAAAATATATAGGACTCTGTTGAACCATGAAATTACTGTGTAATAACATACAAGTAACTGATTAATTTGTAATAGGCATGTTAGAGATTTGTAGGATTAGATTACAAAAGTGTAGAGAAGTCTAAATTTGCCAGTCGAGGAGGAAAACTCATATAAGAAAATAGACATTACATTTTTAGTAAGTTTCGCTATGGTGATTTTATCAATGCTGATTTGTTCCATAATCTAAAATTCCTGTCCCATGAGCTAAGAATAATTTTTAACAATAAATCCACAGTCATTTCCTCTTCATTGTGAAATAGCTTAACTCATTTTACGGCAGAGGTGCTTTTTCATGCATTCTGAGCTGGGTAGGACAAATGTCTTCTCAAGTTAGAAATGTTTAATTTAGTTTTTTGTCATCCAAACTTTAGATTTACTCATGATTCCGAACTAGAGCTATCATCTTTTCCTTATTGATCATATTGCAGAATATACAGTAAAATTTTTTTTTAATAATCTAAATGTAAACAGAAGTTTTTTTAGTGCTTCAGACATGGTTTTAGTATATACTACATATAGCCATGGCTGTTTTGATAATTTTTTTCAGAGTTGTATGCAAAGCCTTTCAGTCAATGAAGATCACATGATTTAAAATGTTCTTATTGCTTTTAGGATTCGAGTTGTCTACCTAACAATTAAATATAATTTTATTTTAAGTTTAAAGCTAGGCTAGTAATTCCAGTAAAAAATTATCTCTCTCTCTCTCTCTCTCTCTCTCTCTCTCTCTCTCTCTCTCTCTCTCTCTCTCTCTCTCTCTCCCCGTCAGTACACTATACTTCATTCGCCTTTACTGAGTGTGAGCGCTCCCCGCTTAGATAATATTCTTAACTGTGAAAACTGAAATGCATCTTGTCCATTAGTACAGGAAAAATGTACATTGGATGAGGATCACTTTTTCACATGTTTCTCCAACTATCATTGAAAAACAGCGGCAAAAAAGCAAATAATCAATAATGTCTCTTAGTAATGCATATACTTATGTTAGAAAGAACAGCTTCAACATAGGTCTCAGATCAGTCCCGTCAAGAATAAAAAAATTCATAATGAAAGCACTTTAATTACATATCAAAGTAATGTATTGTATGATCTAATAGTTTTTACAAATTTACTTGCAAAAGCAATTAGTTAATTGTATCATTAGTAACTGATCAGTATGCATCTGTATGGTGTAAAATTACTGTGTGATCTCTTAGTCAATGTTACCTCTACTTTGGTCGAACTGCTTACACTCAGCCCCTGAAGTTCGTATTAAGCAGTCATAATGTCCCCGCGTGTTTGGGTGTTCAGCAAGAACTTACCCAGTATCTCATGCTTATTTAGCTGTGCATATTCCTGAAGCATTGTATTTGGAAGCAATTCACATTCACTACCCATCTAATAATAGGGTGTATAATGAATAACGATATCTCCTTGCAATGTTTTTCGCTCAGATCTCGTAAAATTATTATTATTATATTATTGGAAGGTAGGCCCTCTTTAAACATGCCCTGTTAAGTAGGATGGCAGCACCATTCGAGTTCATTTTACAGTGAGTCTCCTCAATTTTCAGTATAATTATTTCATCTTCTGAGTTAATACTGGGCAAGAATTGGCTAACGTTCATGCTTTGGTGGAGAAGGACACATGAGCAACTGTTTACAGCAGGTTGTATTATCTGTACAGCAGAGAAGGTAGTGAAATACGGGGGGACAAACTCGTAGAGTTCAGCAGCTCGATTCTTTCAAATGGATCCCAGAGTCGTAGTTCAGGTATTCAGGTATTAATGTAGTAAACAATCTGACTTTAGATGTTATGACATGTATCCTAATTATGAATGTAAGTGTTAAAAGTAATAGAAATGGATGAATATTAGTTTCGGTGACTATACTTTAAAAAAACAAAGCAAACAAGAGAGATTTGAAACCAAGATTTAAATATATATATATATATATATATATATATATATATATATATATATATATATATATATATATATATATATATATATATAGCTATAGAAATAGTGATATTTCGTAGAAAATTAGAAGAAGAAGCATACCGAGTTGAGCTACTAATAAAACAGCGGGTTGTCCACTTTCCAAGAATTTATAGGTAGTATAATAGTATAATGCGTTCACTATCTTTTCGCCTTAAAAGGGGAGTAATACAGTTCAGTATTAAGTGATTTTCTCCATCTGCCGTTAGCCTTAAATTTACGATACCAAAGTAAGTTTCAGGTAATAATGATTAATCTCTCTCTCTCTCTCTCTCTCTCTCTCTCTCTCTCTCTCTCTCTCTCTCTCTCTCCTCTCCCCTATAATGCACATACATATATAAATACGTAACCTGGTTAATTTATATCCAAAATATATTTTCTTCTAAAAGTACGTTTTACCTTAAACAAACTTTTCTTGGAAGACAATATAATCGTGATGATCATTGCGTGCCATTCGCAACCACAGAACCAATAGGGTTATCGTCAAGAAAAGTAAAACCACTCCTCCAAACTACTTCGTACAAAAACCGCCGCACGACAACCTCTTCGCTTATCTCTTATTCAGCAGTGTCTCGCATGCAACGCCGAACTACTGAGTCATTAAGCTCTCTCGTTGAAATAGTTGTGCCACCTCATTAATCTGGATTTGTTTTATAATCTTCCCACTCGTCGTTCATTTCCTTTAAACAGAGATATTCTGCTCATTTAACTGTTTGTCGTAACTTGTTCTCTTTTTAAGACAAACATTATATATATACAGTATATATATATATATATATATATATATATATATATATATATATATATATATATATATATATATATATATATATATATATATATATATATCACATCGCCACAGTGAAAAATGAGACTGGGTGTAGGTCGTGACCGGTTTAAGCTTGGAATGGCTTGGAAATAAAGCTGACACTGGTCAGGAGCTACACCCAGTCTCTCATTTTCTTACCTGTGGTGATGTGTGATAAACAAATCACTCGTTAAAGAGGCTATCATATATATATATATATATATATATATATATATATATATATATTATATATTATTAAAATCTTTTTTAACAAGTGATTCGTTTATCACACATTACCACAAGTGAGAATATGAGAGACTGAGTGTAGGCCCGAACCGGTTTCGGGTTTATTTCCAAGCCATTCGTCAGTGGCTTGGTAATAAAGTTAAACCGGTAAGGACCTACACCTAGTCTCTTTTTTTTTTTTCACCTGTAGTGACGTGTGATATATATATATATATATATATATATATATATATATATATATATATATATATATATAATATATATACACTGTTTGTCGTATAAAGAGAACAAGTCAGAAAAAATTAGATAAATGTGAAGAATATCTCTGTTTAAAGGAAATGAAAGAGAAAAGGGGTAAAATTATAAAACAAATCAAAATCAGGTGGCACAACTAATCAAAGAGAGAGCTTAACTATACACAAAGAGAGATATATATATATATATATATATATATATATATTTATATATAAATATATATATTTATATATATGTATATATATATATATATATACATGTATATATATACATATATATACATGTATATATACATATATATATTTACATATATATACATATATAATGTATACTTATATATACATATATACATATATATATATATATATATATATATATATATATATATATATATATATATATATATATATATATATATATATATATATATATATACAGTACATGCATTTATATACACATATACATATATATGCATAAATATATTATATATACATATTTATGATTTTTAATTACACTGGGGACGTACAATTTTGAATGTAAGCGTAGCCTAGAATATTTTCTGCCATTTAAATAGCATTTCTTACGACAAAATTTACACAGTTCCTGCGTAATAAAAAGCGTGTACTGACTCAACATCATTTGTTATTTTCGCAGTAAATATTCAGTTATGAAATTCTTAACTATTATCATAATTTACAGCTTCCTCCTTTTTAGAAATATTTTGACTTTGCCTGTCATGAGGTAACTTATATTGTATTTTGAAAATGAAAACTCTTATAAAATAAAATAAAAATTAGAAAAAAGTCTAGATAACAAAGAAGAGCTGTCAGTGGATATTTCTTTTCCTATTGCCTTCAGCACTCGCCTTCCAGTTCTTGAAGCTGACAACATGAAAATCTTTAAAATTAGATTTAAACGATGATAAAGATATTTAAATAAGAAAAATTAATATTCAATCTCTTTCCGTGCTCATGTGCAGTATAAACTGATTTCCCACATGCCAAATCGCCCAATAATCTCATTTTTACGTTTTTTTAAACAAATTTCCCTCTAAATCTACTTTAATGACAAGTGTTATTAATCTTAAACTGGTAATTTGCAGGTATATAGAGAAGTGCTATAAACAGATTTATACTTTCATTATTGGGCGGTATTACAAGTTCTGGAGCATATTTGAATTACAACATATTCAGCTCAATAATGTAAGATTATGGCTGAATGAGTTATTCATTTGTGCCTGACGTCACCAATTTGAGTTCAAGAATTCCTGCAATATCCATTGATTTTGTTTCTGTGAAAATTTGTGCGACGACAGTAAGCAATAAGCATTGCTGTTCAGTAAACTTGCAATTGATTAATATCCGAAAACTAGAGGTGAAGGAGTTTTTGGGGAAAAGTCATTGAAATTATTGGGCATCACTGAAAACGTCAGTTATATGAAATATACAATGCATAAATATAGATTATTTTAATGACCACTTACATTCGAATTCCAATTCAGTAACACACGCACGACAAAAGTAGACTCTGTAATTTAGTCTTATCCAGTGACGAGTAGAATCTACTTTTGAGAGAGAGAGAGAGAGAGAGAGAGAGAGAGAGAGAGAGAGAGAGAGAGAGAGAGAGAGAGAGAGAGAGAGATAATGGCTTTGGACACGGCAGTCGAATCCGGCGTTATTTTCGTTGTAAGAGTTTCGTGCCGCTTCCACATGTTACTCACATGAGTCACATAAATGGACCGTAAAGAAGCTTTTCATGAGATATTCGACATTTATAGCACGATTATGGCCTTCGGCAGCACTTTTGACTAAATATATATTTCTTGTGAAGTCCGTAGTGCTGGCGTTGATCAACAGCGCGCCAGGAAGACGTTATTCAGCCTCCCAAGTAACTGTCGTAGATGGCAGGTTATGGTTTTAATTATCGTGGTGTTACGGAAGAGATTCCTTACGGCATTTTCTCCTCATAATGTTCTTGAGTTTTTCTGATCGAAACTTCTGGTTTTAGATTTCCTTTACTAGTTGTCAGGTTGTTCAATTTTATTTTTGACAGAAAATTTTACCAGAGAAAGTGAACTGATGATGCAGAAGTTATGAAGAGGAGTTCCTTAGTTTGATTTACCTCCGCCGCCCCTCCTCCCCCGGAATATTTACATTTAGTTACTGAATGCTAGTCGATCGAAAATTACTTTTAATCAGTGATTTTTTTTCCAAAGGAAAGTTGACTAAGCCAAAATTAAAAGAAAAGTATGTCCATCATAAACCAGGTGAGGAAGTAAAATGGAAATTGAGAGTATCTATTTCACATTTTACCTCAAAACAGAGAAAGAAGGGATGACTATACAAATTAATTTACAAGTGGCATTAAGAACGAAAGTTTTACGTTTGCTGAGGCACACCTTTACTTCTTAATTACAATATATACGAAATTAATAGTATCAACGTAAAATAGGAGTCAGTAACTTTCGTATAGTAAAGTAATATTCTTACCTTACCCCAGTGATGTGTTTGTGCAAGCCGTGCACTTAATCGAATAAGAGATTATAACCGACAGAGTGGAAAGTAAATTATAACACGCCTCAAACACAAACACCATAAACACGATGTGAGGACAGGAAACGCAGCCGGCGGTCTCTTAAAAACTTATGATTGAGTGTAATCCTGTCATAAATTGAAAAGATAAAAGATAATATTATTATGGTGCAACGACATAGCAAAATTAATACCGTAGAATTATTTATTCTGAAGACAGATTCTTAACACCACTTCATCCTAGGTTCGTAGTGGCTGAATAAATTACTCAAAAATAAGACTTGCGGGTAGATCGTGTCCTTGTTTTGTCTGCCAGAACGTCATCACGGACGTTTCTTTGCATTTGAAAAAAATCATCACTTCTCCAAAGGGACGTGCAATAAACACGAAAGTACATGGTCAGTTTTCGTTTCTCATTGTTATATAAACATGTACATCCACACACACACACATATATATATATATATATATATATATATATATATATATATATATATATATATATATATATATATATATATGTATATGTGTGTGTGTATATATGTATTGTTTATATATATAGTATATATATATATATATATATATATATATATATATATATATATATATATATATATATATATATATATATATATCCAAACAATTCTTCAATTATCCCTTCCTTTAGTAACTACCAGCTATTACAAAATACCACCCATTTCATACACATACGCAGAAATACACAGAAAGTAATTTTCAGCCAACCAACTCCTACACTTTGCGCTCACCTCTATATTGGCATTTTCCCTGTATATTATATTCATATGTTTCAGAACTTCTCTTTATCAAACCAGCTTGATCCTGTTCTTGCCTCGGGTCTTAGCCGCAAAACATTGGAATTGAACAAGCTTTGCCCATTTTATCCAAACATCTTCAAAAGTATCTGGTTTTCGAATTACAAGAATTTTTACATTAGAACCTTTTGATTCTCACAACTCTATTATACGTCTGAAAGAGAAAAGTATCCACGGAAAGAAGTGAAATGTTATTACTGAATTAGAGTAGGATACTTAGGTAAAATGTATGGATTTCGAAAACTAAAGAATGTAAGGCCTCGAAAATTAGGGAAGTTAGAATGTGTGATAAGCCTATATGAAAATGTTTAGAGGTGCTTTAGTTGTGCGAACTGAATGGAATGTGAAAAAAATATTTTAATAATAAAAGATATAAACTAACAGGCGCATATTGTAAATTGTGCCTTTAGGTCGCACAACCAAAGCACCTCTAAACATTTTCATACATTTTATTACACTTATTGTAAATTGTGATTCAAATAACACGAAATTTTCTATTCGACTGAAGTATCATAAAACCTCATTTTTGAAAATCTAGTTTCATACATAGCAATCACCTTGTCATCACTCATATATAAAAAGAATTTTGACATACTTCAGGCTTACATATTTATCATAAATCAGTCTATGAAAAACGCTTGTAATTAATTTATGACGCACAATAATAACTGCCAGGCATAAACAGAATTGCCTCCGAGTTATGACGTAAAAGAGCAAATACCAAGGTACTGAGAAAGCCAGTTTCATGGAAGTTCTGACAGATTAGCGTTTACTTGCAATTTCACGGTATCCCTTAGCTCCTCCACGAGTCTCATTCATGTAATGTAACGGTTATTAGTTGCAGTGAACATGAGTAAAGCTTTCATAGAAGGAAGTAAACGGTGATTCTTGAATTAGAATAAAAGTTACGAAGAAACTTGAAATGAATTGTAAAGTTTTCGAAAATTACAGAATGGAGAGTCGTTGGAAATTTAGAAATGTTAGAATGTGATGTTAGTGTTTGTAAATGTTTACAGGCGTTTTGGTTGTGACGTATGGATGAGGTAAGAGGCTTTGTTTTATTATTAGAAAGCTAATAAACGCTTATCAGAAATTGTAATTTAAACTATTTGATATTTGCTGTCGATGAGCCGCTGCTCAACTAAAGCATCATAAGACCTTACTTATGAAAGTTTCATACATTGCGGTCACCTTGTTGTCACTTTCATATATAAAATAAACATTCTGACATACTTAATGCTTATCTTCCCGTTCATAAAGCAGCCTATGAAAAACACTTGTAATATAACGTCCCAAAACAATTTATTTATGAAGCACAAGAATAACTTTTTTTTCCATTACAAAAAAGTAACGAGCGGTTCTTCATCTTCATTCCAAGCCTGGTTGCGTAATTTCATTATTGCTCGCATCCCTTTGTGAAATTCTCCATTATCTTTATGAAATTTGCCTCCTGAGAGACTTTCTTCCTTGTTACCGAAATTTTCTACTGTATTCAGGGCTTATCTCCCAGAATCATTGTGGAAATTGTATTCTTCCTTTCCCCCTATTCCGAGAGCTATTTTTCATCGCTCTAATGCATATTCCACTTAAGGCAAAAGTATTTCTGCCTCGGATAAAACAGAAAATGCGACGAACGCCCTTTTTGAAACTGCCATTTCGGTAAAATGTGAAGGTATTATAATCCTCTATTTCATTTGATAATTATAATGTTAGGGTACGAGATGAAGCTTTCTGTGTTGATAATTATGAAAATGATTAACTTTAGTATTTCTTTTCGAGGGGCCAAACCGAGGGAAAGTTGAGGATTACGTTCGCCAATAATGACATTCGTAATGTATAGAATGAAAAATGTATTAAACAGAACTGTTTATTTCATCTCTAACCCTTTGCTTATTAGACCCTTAATTAATTACATTAATAAAATGATTGATGAAACGTCTTCTCTAAGTCGTTATATTCAGAATACGATAATGACGATGTCTTTTGATAATGAACAATTCGCTAAACCTATTAACATTACTGCAGTTTACATAAATTTGTTATTTATGCCGAGAATATCAATTGACATTTCAATTGATTTACTTGTTCAACTGTTATTGATATAATACTTTTTTTTAATTTTCAAATTCCATATAAGCCTCATATAGGGTATGCTCATGAAAGAGATATTCTATATACGAAAAATGTATTAACATGTTTTCTCTATTGCAGTCTAAATAAAGTACATTTATTTAGCTGACAATAAATAAGATTAACAAAGTCACGCTTGTGTCCTTCTATACACTACTTCCCTTTAGTTCCTTCTATTAGGTTGGACCTGTCTGTCCGACCTCGTACTTAGACATTTGAACTCTCGTCTTGATATGAAATATTCTTCGTTTTAACGTGCTTTTTCCCATTTTTATATGGGGTAAGCACGATGCCTTCTTTTGAATGACTTTGATTTGGCGTTGGGGTAGGCCGTAGCCTCGATTCGCTGCCCTGCCTGACATCGCTTAGAACCCGGTAGCGAATGTGTATATGTATCGTACCAAATCCCCAGCTCCCTCTCTCCCAGCAGAGAGGAGAACTGAGCGGTTAGGTCGCAAATACAGCTGTAATTGGGTCCTTGAGTGAACCGTAGACTTTTCATATACATAAAGTTGAAGATCGTAAGAGGGAAATGAGTAACATTTCCGATGATGAGTTTTGGAACTTGGAAACATTAATTTATACGAAAGATAAATCGAAAAATATAAAAGGCTTCACAGTTAGTCGATCAATGTGCTCAAGGCTGGTGGAAAATAAAGAATTTGTCATATTCCAGGAAACTCCACTGCTTAATTCGGTAAACTTATTTTTAATACCGTTGCCAAAGCTACATTCCGTGTCTTGGATTGCACCGGA
>NC_089784.1:25578003-25598003 GCF_040412425.1 Macrobrachium rosenbergii
GGCAATTGTGTTCCTTATCGTGGAATCCATTCTGCCAAGACCCATGTCAATTAAATCAAGATTCAAAATTTCCGGAAAATCCAAAGAAGCAGAAATATATTTGAAGCAGTTTTCGCGAAATGATGTTTTACGACTTGAAAATTTCCCGTATTTCATTTGATGACTGGCTTTATGCGTTTCAGTTTTCAGTTACGCGTCAGTTGATGTAGAAAGTCATCGAATTCGAACCGTTTTGTTGACTTTGTGATGCTCGTTTAAACTCTGTTGTTGAAAATGACTGCTTTTAAATCTCTGCAATGCCATATTTTGATTTTTTATTTCTGTAATTGAGATAACATTTCAGTGATTGACATCAAGGTACAGTCAATCTAAGTTACTCCAGGCGTGCAGCTCATCTGTGAAGTAAAATTCATTTACGGCAGCTGTGATGGAACAACGATTGGTAGAAAGGTATCATAAAAACATAATTGTTGTAGATAAAACAGTAAATTAGCCAAATGCTGATTCTGTTTTGTGAGCTTTCCGAACCCCGACTGTAAATATAATTTCATTTGCTGTCAGTTTTTCTGATGGTGACTGCAATTTACTTCTAAAGAGATAAAAAAAATCTTCATTCCCATTTCCTATCAATCAACAATGAAATCTTATTACAAAGGATATTTTCAAATGATTTTATGATCCCCGTGTTTTAAAGCATGAAAAGACAATAATATAAGTTTACATTCCAATCTTTCCACCATATCTCTCTCTCTCTCTCTCTCTCTCTCTCTCTCTCTCTCTCTCTCTCTCTCTCTCTCTCTCTCTCTCTCTCTCTCGTAGCCTTCATGTTTTCATCGGAATTTCTCCAGACTAATTATTCACCCCATTTCAAAATTTGTTTTCGCCCTCCGCCCGAAGATAATATTCGAGATAAGTGCAGTGTACCACAAGGAGCAAAAGCATTCGTCATCCACACAGGGAAAAAAAAGAGGATATCCACTCTTTTTTTTTTCCAGGCCTTTCATGCAGGCCCGCTTAGCGGTGCTACAAAACATCTTTCATGTCCTCTTTTGCAATACGCAGTCTTGAATTTGAGTCATTTTCTTTTGGGTTCTCCTCTTTTATCTTTCTTTTTTTTCTTTTACGTTCTTCCGCACAATATGCCATGCTGTTTGAAGTGAGGAAAACAAAGACGAGCTTTTCTGTTCCAATCTTGCAATGAATTTTTTTTCCTGGTGGTTTCCATTTTTTTTTTTTTATAGTAGTCGAGGAATTTTTTTTTATTTCTGTTTTCAATTTGACGAAGGATTAAATTGCTAGGTTGCAGTTTTAGGCGAGTGAGGCTGGGAAAGAGAGCCATGATCCATTTAAAGGAACGCTCTATATATACATATATATATATATATTTATATATATATATATATATATATATATGTATATATATATATATATATATATATATATATATATATATATATATCTATATATATATATATATATATATATATATATATATATATATATATATATATATATATATATATATATGTATATATATATATATATATATATATATATATATATATATATATATATATATATATATATATATATATATATATATATATATATGAATATCGACCACTAGGAAAGCAGACATGTGTTTATTTGACCACTTTAGTTCTCCACTTCGTCATCGGTAGCTCTGAATTGCCAGACAAAGCCATTTTTCCAGTGAATATTGCAAATAATTTTATTCCTTGCAGGAGGACTGTAACATACAAAAATAATTTTTTGGCCACTTGAAATCTGTTTTACTTTCTGTTTTTACGTTCTTTGGTTTTCTGGTACTATGTTATGCTTTAGTGCTTAATCAACGTTCCACACTGGATCAAAAATAAAAGTTTTGCCAACTTATGATCTGAATAACGAAGAAGGACAATACCTTCATATTTATCCAACAATGAACGTTTAGAAATATAATTTGCCAAAAATCATGCTCATGCATAAAAATAGGTATGATCGTATAAGACAAATAAAATAAATAAAAGTAATCACTCGCTATGATGTAACTGGAAACAAAGAATACTGAATTATGAAAATAAAAGAAAAATGGACATAAGACCAAAATAAAGTGATCACTCGTTATGATGTAACGGGAAACAGAATATTAAATTATGAAAATAAAATAAAAATGGACAGACGACCAAAATCAAGACGGAATATTTTTCTAAATAAATATTTGTGTCCACAAGTTACTGGAAAGTTTACGTTAGCTTGCCATTATCTCTAACAAAGAGAGAGAGAGAGAGAGAGAGAGAGAGAGAGAGAGAGAGAGAGAGAGAGAGAGAGAGAGAGAGAGAGAGATTGATATTTATGGAACTGTTCAGCAGAAGAGTCACCAGTAATCGACAAAACCATAAGAGCAGAAATAATGATGATTTATATGGAAACGCCAGCGAGAAGACATTAACATATAAGTAGGGGGATAAAAACGAAGAGAGTTGCTGATTTACATGGGCCCATGATGGAGAGTCCATTTCAGCACGTGAGTGCTTAAATGTCATGAATATATTTATGAAAATAAATTAATACAGTCTGAAAGAGGTTGTCACTGCCAAGTTGTAAATTCCGACAGCGGGATTAAGTCACAATACAAAAAGCTTTTTAAATCAGGTGGATTTTCTTAACACTCAGTAAATTTTGATAACGCCCGCGGGAGGAAGTGTCATTTAGAGAACTAGCAGAAGATCTATACTCTATAGAATCATTTTCATTAGCAGAATTGTGTGCTGGTGTGACTGTACAAATGGATATCTGTAACTCAGGATACTCGAGAATATACAGTACTGTAGATTTCTGCAAGACTCATAAATGTGAAGCGGAGATCCGAAAGAAACAGTTTAAATTTGATTTTTTTTCTATGAATTTCCAGCTGTAATGATGTACATGGTTTCCCGAGAATTAAACTTCTCTAAGGGTTGGCATATTATCTGAAGTACTCCGAAAGACAAAATTAAAGTGTGGTTTACTAATACGGCATAAAAGTATAAGAAGTTTAGGCTTACGTTAGCCTATGTTGTCTTGTGCTGTACATGCCGTTAGAGTTGTCTTGCGGAATGTTATAATAAAATACTTATAAATATGTAGTGCTTTAGATCTTTAGATTAAGACTTTCTTAAACTGCATAGGTTACGAATTTATTTTACAGTTAAGAATGGCATTTAACTAAGCATTCAATCCAAGTAAACCTTTTACTAATTACCAAAAAATGTGCATTTATTGAACATTTTTTCAATGCTCTCCATACCTATAATGTTCTAGCTTTTTCCAGAACTCTTTAATACAATTGCATTTCAGACTGTAGTGAAAATGAGAAGATTAATAGCATAAATGAAATGGTTATAAAGCACAATAATAGTGTTTTTATTAATTCTATAGAGGCTGTCTGACATATGTTGCTCTAGTAGTAAATTAAACGAAGGAAAAAATCATGTTCATTTTACACCAAACCATTCAGAATCTAGATAGATCCTGTCTTATAACAGGCAACAGCAATATTTCGCTGATTAAAAGTCGATCACATCAGCACTAAGCTAACCGACTGAAAAATGTAATTATGAAAGAAATTCATTGTTGCAAACGACAAGCAATCCTGCGGTTTGATAGTATTAATTGAATGTGAGGGTATAATTAAGATTGCTGGGAAAAAAATGTTCTTCAATTTTTAGATTTTGCAGTAAGCAATTAACAGGTACTTCTGCCATTTCTGATGCTACCGCTACCCCCCTCTCTCTCTCTCTCTCTCTCTCTCTCTCTCTCTCTCTCTCTCTCTCTCTCTCTCTCTCTCTCTCTCCTTGTGTTCTTCCTGTCTTTAAATTTTCCAATGACACAACAGGAAATATTTGCCCTCAACTCTCTCTCTCTCTCTCTCTCTCTCTCTCTCTCTCTCTCTCTCTCTCTCTCTCTCTCTCTCTCTCTCTCTCTCATTATGTTCATCCTACCTTTAAATTTTCTTGTGATACAACAGGAAATCTCTCTCTCTCTCTCTCTCTCTCTCTCTCTCTCTCTCTCTCTCTCTCTCTCTCTCTCTCTCTCTCTCTCTCTCTCTGTGTTAGTCTTGTCTTAAAATTTTCTTGTGATACAACAGGAAATATCTACTCTCTCTCTCTCTCTCTCTCTCTCTCTCTCTGTGTGTTAGTCTTGTCTTAAAATTTTCTTGTGATAATGTTCTCTCTCTCTCTCTCTCTCTCTCTCTCTCTCTCTCTCTCTGTGTTGGTCCTGTCTTAAAATTTTCTTTTGATACAACAGGAAATATGTGCTCTCAACCTTCCCCTCTCTCTCTCTCTCTCTCTCTCTCTCTCTCTCTCTCTCTCTCTCTCTCTTCTTTATGAGTATCATAAGGCATTAAGCACTACTTAAGTGACAATAGAGACATTGTTTCAAGTGCTAGTTTTCATCTGTAGTCATTCATTTCTATTTTCTCCTTTAAATTATGTTTTTAAGAAAACTCAAGTTTTCTGTAGAGTAAATCACTCACAACATCAGGGCCGGAGGTATGTAAGATACACCAAAAAATTTCCTTCACATGATTCCTGTGGCTAGAGGGGATTATTAAAGCCAATGGTTTTTTGTGATCGTTAAACCAATATACATCCATCCATCCATTCATACATACATCCATACATACATACATACATACATACATACATACATACATACATACATACAGTTCATACACACACACACACACACACATATATATATATATATGTATATATATATATATATATATATATATATATATATATATATATATATATATATATATATATACCCCATACAAAAATGGGAATAAAAGCACGTTAAAAGAAAAAGAAGAAGATATATATATATATATATATATATATATATATATATATATATATATATATATATATATATATATATATATATATATATACACATACGCAAGCTAGTTTCCGGATAAACAATATATATCCAGCCTTTATATGATGATGATGATGATGATGACGGCACTAGAGTGGGAAGGAAATGACACTAGTTCAAAAGGTACCATATTCTCTGGATAGCGACTGATGAAAGTATTAGAAACCCTGCCTTTTCTCCGAGAGGGAAAAAATACGAAAAAAGACGAAAACACCAGCGTTTGGGAGGGGAAAAAATTCCATGTTTTTTGAGTAATGGGGATAGAAATATCCATTGTCATTAGGGACAGGCGGTGAAGTCCTTGCCAAGAGTCAAGGAAGTTGAAGCATGACAGGATGGGAATTATGAGAGGACGCCAAAGAGCCCCAGAGCCATGGAGAAGGATTCGTAATTTTTTTCCCTCTTCTTTTCTTTCTTTCTCATCCTCCCCTTTGGACCCCTTTCTATCAGAAGCCTGTATTCTTGTTTCTTTCCTCTCCTGACACCTACATCTTTTACTTGGGATATGCATGATACTGTCATTGATATGAGTTTTCTAACCTTAAATGATGATTCGCACAACGTATTTATTTTCGAATTGCATACCAAGGTACGTGTTTATATCGGTATGCATAATTATGCCTCTTGCAACAGTGCATATTCAATATACTATGGAAACACGTACTTGTAAAAGTCACATTATGTTTTGTCTTTCTTTGCCGAGCCGTCACATGCGTCCCGACATTTTATTCTGCATCCTTCATTTTCTTCCTAGACGATAAATTTGCATCACTGGCGCACTTTGCAAGACAAATGCGTCTGTGGAAGTGTGAAAAAAGTAGGCTGTAACTTCTTCGTTGACAATATTGCCCATAAATATTTGCGTCGGTTCAGTAGAGAAGGGTGGCCTGTTTAGTTATACAGTGTATGCCATTTTTTTCCAACCCTTCGTTTTTGTTGACTGTTTATTTTGCGAGTGCAAGTACAGCATATCTCTCCGTTTAGCCTTTGAAATGTTCATTTTTCTTAGATTTTTTGCTTTGTAATTTATCGGTTAAAGTACAACACATATCTCTCTCCTTAGCCATTGTAATGGAGATTAGCATAGACTTTAAAAGACACGGGCCAAAAAACACAAACAAAAAAGCGTCATAGGGCCTGAAATAAAACTGTAGCAGTCCATATTTATGTTTATGCTCGGTCTCCTCAATCGATACAAGCAGTCTCTACTTCCACGGGAATTTACAGCCCAATTCTCTTCGTCCCTCATAAATATCTTGCAAAGAATGCCAAAACCTGCCCAATAAAGTCCGTCGTATAAAGAAGGTCTTATGATATAATGCAAATCATCACAGCTTCTATTGGGAGCGCGAATGAGACTCCGTCCATTTTGAAATCCAGAAGACTTCTTTTTCTGAGGAACGAAAGGACAGAAGAGAGAGAGAGAGAGAGAAAAAAAAAAAGATGAGTGGAAATATTCTCCTTTCCAAATTCTTCCTGCCATAATTTTGAATAATATATTGTAAGGAGTCTTTTCAAGAATTTAAATGTAGCGTAAAGTTGGATCGCTGACAAACTATATTAATATATACATTTGAGAGTCAACGCTCTGTTATGTGACATTGGGGATATGGCTTTCTTCTTGGCAATATTCGATAGTTCTGTAGTGATTTTTTTTTTTACTTCGTCATCAGTACTTTAGTCCGGTTATAGCTGTTGAAAATTGAATTTTGATTACCCACTTCCTTTCATTACTTTCGGTATTCATACGTAATTACATTCTCTCTCTCTCTCTCTCTCTCTCTCTCTCTCTCTCTCTCTCTCTCTCTCAATCCTGGGGTTACTTGTCGACTTTCCAAAAGATGCTGCTCCGTTAAATTATTTTTCTCTTGAAATAAGAACCATTCAGTGAATTCTGTGCTTGATGAAAGCTTTTGAACGTTAACAACTATGATCTCGCTGCAATATCGAAGTTTGGTTCAATTAATGCATTAGATATTTCGAGATGATTTCAATGAGCACTGCTCTGATCATCAGCCTCCTTTTCATCTGCATAACTTATATCTGTTATCTTCGAAGAGTGACATAAGTGAATTAATCATGAATGTATTCCATGCAGAGCGAAGGACGCTCAAGATCGTTACTGCCTAATGCTTCTTCATATAGATTTCATTATGATACATAACTTTATTTCCCGTCTATGTCTTGCTCCTTCCTCTCTAACACTGAATTACCATTCGTTACTGTTCTGGATTTAGGAATATTGTGCCGTTTTCTGTTTTAGATGAAAAGTCACGTTATCTGTACAGTTATTAAAAAGAGAAAATGACTGGTAAAGCGATTGCTTTAAATCTTCTTTACTTAATAAAGCTTTTTGATGAAAGCTTTCTGTTATGTTTTCTAATGTTCAGTTGCCATCTGTTTAGGAAGATGACTGGGGTCACTGATCATGAAAGATAACACAGGCCTATGCAGGAGCTGAAATGACCTTTCGATTCGAAAGTGTATTGTAAATGGAGGTTTAGCTTAATAAAAAAAAAGGCTGAAATGAAAGATAGGAAAGGGGATTATGGAAATACGCCAAATAATCCCTGGCCTAGACAACTGTCGTATATCCTTGACATAAACAACTGTGCGTAATTCTCCAAATCTGTGGATTACTGAGCCTCTAATATTACGGAACTACTTGCTCTTTAGTCACCAACCTGATATTTTCCAACAAAAAATTACCTTTTGTAAATAGATGAGCCTCTGATAACGAATGAGTCGCTTATGTGTTGGTAGATAAGGTTCCAGAGTCATTTACTCATCTATTCATGCATTTCTTTGTAACCTAGTAGATCTGTTCTTTGCTATTATTAAATTCTTATAGAATAACGGAATGTATATACATTTTTAAGAGGTAATCCTTATAGTTTAGTGATTTCTTGGTGGTTTGATCTCTTAGGAATTGCTTGGCTTTTTTTATTGATAGATCATTTTGTGTTGTTATTATTGTCACCTACTTTTGACCCATGATTTCACTATATTAGCTGGCAAGTCGATTGATTTTCCATTTAGCAGATGTTATTTCTCGTTGCTTTGTTTTTGCTATTAATACACCATGCAATAAAACGTCTTTGCATCAGTGCTGTTGCATAAGATATGTTGTCCAGAATTAGGAAATTCGTAACCGCTTGATAGTACTAATAACATACTGCGAGCGAAACCATGAATATATATATATATATATATATATATATATATATATATATATATATATATATATATATATATATACATATATATCTGTATATAATATATATGTATGTATATATATATATATATATGTATATATATATATATTATGTATATGTATATATATATATATATATATATATATATATATATATATATATATATATATATATATATATATATATATATATATATATATATAATGTATATCATACGAACAAAGATATATATACAACACAGAAAATATATATACATATATACATATATATATATATATTATATATAAATACATACATATATATACATATATATATATATATATATATATATATATATATATATATATATATATATATATATATATATATATATAAATTTTATATATATATATATATATTCGAAATTTTCAAGGTTTTCTTTTCGGTATGTTTTTTTAATTCGTTATTCGAAATAATTATATAAAAAGAATCACGTCACTCTCTTCTCTGCTGAACATTTCCTTGAAGACGGCAAAAAAAAGCAGAGGACCTTAGGCCCGAAGGAGAGGTCCGTTTCTGCCTCTCCCCTGTGCATCCTTCGGTACCTCCAGCAGCAACGCTACGGCACCTTTAAGGACTGTTCGTCAGCATTGAGGAATGTTCCCACACCTCTCGGAATGATCCGGCACTTCAAGGAATGGTACATTCCTCCCCGGCATTCCAGCAAGCAGGCAAATACAAGACGCATATGACTCCGTGAAGAGCTGTATGTCTGTGGAAACTTTTTATTTCCTTTTTTCCCTTCTTAAGTGTCCTGGCCTTCTGCTATGGATCGTTTTATTATTTTGATATTTTCAATATACTTGACGGAAGTTTTTCTCATGTAAGTAGTTTGCAATAAAGTATTTTCTTTGCAGAACTTTCTTGTGTTGAGAAATCTTTATTGCCGATTGGAAATGATGCGGGAAGAGAAAAATATTTTAAGTATGCTATATTGAAGTTTTTCTGATTAAAGTAGTTTGCAATAAAGCATTTTCTTTGCAATCCTCTCTTGTGTTGAAAAATCTTGATTGCCAAATGGAAAAATACTCGAGAGAAAAAAATAAGAAAAAAATTCTTCGTGGATATTTAGCGCCGAGCAAAAGGCGTCATTTGTGAAGAAAGCGCATCATCAAAAATACATCAGCTTATACGCGGCCGTAATGCAAGGAACGTGGTCATCATTTTTATAATGACAGCAGAGATAAAAAAAAGGAAGTTATAGACTGAGCTTGCACACGGAAACATACAACCATACACTTGGTGCGTGGATGGATGCTTTCATCCGTAATCGATACTGACGGCGCTTGATCGGCTGAATGTGTGATAACAACGTTGAATTCCTCCCCAGCTGGTGATCTGTCCCGAGATGGTTCAGGTAAATGGATTTCGTCTATTCAAGACAGGCGGGAATTTCCATTAAGACGCCCAGAAGACACTATATTGAGAATCTTTATTGCCATTCTCTGATAAAAATATCTTCTCTCTCTCTCTCTCTCTCTCTCTCTCTCTCTCTCTCTCTCTCTCTCTCCTCTCCCTTCGTCTTCTTCCTGTCTTCGAATTTTCCAGTGATACAACGGGAAATATTTAAGCTTCTCTCTCTCTCTCTCTCTCTCTCTCTCTCTCTCTCTCTCTCTCTCTCTCTCTCTCCATTGTGTACATTCTTTCTTAAAATTTTTTTTTATAATATACCTGGAAATATTTACACCTAAGCTTTACTCTCTCTCTCTCTCTCTCTCTCTCTCTCTCTCTCTCTGTATAAATTTTCTTACGACAGAAATGCGAAATAGTCACATCTAGCAACGAGGACTGAAAGTTTCTCTAGAGTTATTTACATCCTCATATGATCACGTGTGTGAATCCATTTGTCTGCATTTTGGATCCAGGGTCCAACTTTGGGAATACCTGGCCAGAACCCCATAAGCAGTGTACTAAAATGCATATATCCAGAGCAATCTCATAAATATGCAAGCAAAAAGAGAAGTATAGCCATTCCCGCACGGAATGGTCTCACATAGAGTTGCAATTACTGCATCATATACCTGACTAGCAAACAAAGTGCGTTTTATTCTCCAAAAACCTCATTACAAATGCTTTAGTGCTCACGGACGGATGCTTTAGGAAGTTGCTTCCTTTCTCTGTCTATATATTTATTGTTCTCTGTCCCTGTCTATCGCTCTTTCCCTCTAAACACAACACACACACATACATATATGCGCATATACATACATGCATGCATACTCACGCATATATATGTATATATATACATATACATATATTATATATATATGTATGTATGAATGGGAACGGGGTATGATTGTATACATGCATGTATGAAAATATGTATATAACATAGCGTTTTGCGTCGTATGCTACGTGAGAAGATTCGGTTTTTCTACACCTTTCAAACGCTAAATACACTGGAACCTCTGGTCCAATCTTTGCGAGGCTGGAGAAAAAACGCACAGGGAAAAGAAAATAATGCGTCAAAGGATGGTCATCCCTTCTCCCTTAAACAAAGTATGCCATCCCACACACTCTATATCACGCATAAAACACACATTTGTAATCCTGATGCTGGCGCTGCCCCTTATCCCTTCAACCCTCATAACAATGACTCTCTGGGAACCAAATCCTTCGCTCACATCTCGATGGTGAGTCATGAGGGATGGGCCACAGTTTTTCTGTGGGAGACGAACACCTCTGGGAAACGTTTCTCTCTCTCTCTCTCTCTCTCTCTCTCTCTCTCTCTCTCTCTCTCTCTCTCTCTCTCTCTCTCTCACCTGCCATAAAGAAGAGATATAAAATACTGGTCGATTGTGAGTTAAGATACGTCCGTCATGAATGATATTTTTTATTTCCCAGTTTTTTCATTGACATTTATTTTCTTAGGTGTTATGCATTATTAAACTACTGTACTTCAACCATAAAAAGTGCAGGTAATATAAGAGAGGATCGTGACAGAAAGTCATATTCCTGGGGAGTTTCGAGGCGTCCAAACTCCAGGGCAAAATGGATCATTGGGTCGTTACATATCTAACCACGGATAGGCCCTAGGCATCTAAATGAAATATGTATTCTGTAGTCACTATATGTTCAATCGTTACTACTTTCAGAGTTAAGCACAAAACATATTAAACACTAACGCACATTACGGCTTATAAAAGAATTTGTATCAACACCAAAAGGGCATTTAGCAGTACCTCGATATTCCTTATAAATTTGTATTGATATTTTTTTCTGGTTTCCAAGCAGTACTTCGGTCAAATATAGCAGCCACCAGCCTGGAGAGCCCTCTACAAATCAGATTTAAATATAAAAAAAGAACAGAAAAAAACAGTAAAAATACACAAAAAAGATAAAATAACCTACAAATCAATCATACAGGGATAAGCGTTTACCTGCTAAACGCGAAGGATTGAGATTAAGGAAGGAAGAGTGGAATTCACTAGTTCTTCCTTTCTCTCTTGTGAACGGCCTCCCTTCATCCTTTTCTTCCCTATTCACTCGTGGGGGTGTAATTTTACTCCTCACAGATTATCCTTCATTCCTCCCCAGACCTCTACAGAAACTCGTTATCAGTCTCACATAATACTGCGCGATGCTATAAACGCAGATCTGAATGCTATTTCTGAATGGGGAGACGAAGTTCGGTTTATTTTATTGCTTCCAAGACCCATTCCTTTCCTATCTCTGTGTCTAGTAATCTGTTCCCATTCGCAGTGATCTCGAAGGAATTGAAAATTACACCTCTTGGATCTATTTGTATTTGTGGGTCTTTGAACATTTTTCTTGATTAATTCCAGGAAATTGTAAACAATAGGGTAAACAGCACACACATGACACTGCCTCCGTAGCTATGAACTATCTTCAATATCAGAAGTAAAACGAGTAAAGTCTTAACTTGGATCAAAGACATATCAGTCGGTGATGTAGTCTGAAATATTGACCTCTCTAAATGAATAAGAACTAGGCTTTTTTCTTAAGAATCATTATGCGTAAATAGAGGAGATGTTGATTGCTCTCAGTGAAGTTTGAACGTGTGCAATTTTCTCTCAAAGGTGAGTAAAGAGGTAATCTTGCAATAACCTCTGCAAGACGGTAAAATTACCATATTACAAGGCCATAACAGTCCAAGTTGTTATTTATAATGCCTGCTAATTGGATAGCATTTACAAGATTAGGCATCTTTCAGTTTGCTTTGTACCCAGCTAAGGAATGTAGAAACAGGAATTATAACTGTGTGCATATCGTGGAGATGAAACCTCTCAAGACTTACTGTTTTCAAGCAGGTAAAATAAGAATAAATAACTTAAAATCGGGGTTAAGATAGAGGTAAAAGCTATCGACGCGTGAAGGCAATAACAAACATCATACGCGTATGAAAACGAAAAATAGAATATGTTCACAAAAACATGGTATAACAAAGAGAAAACATAAGGGAGCTATATTTTGGACACCATGGCTCCTTTTTTCCAATGTTGTTTGAATAGAAATTGTACACACACACACACACACACACACATATATATATATATATATATATATATATATATATATATATATATATATATATATATATATATATATATATATATATATATATATATATATATATATATATATATATATATATATATATATATATATATATATATATATATATATATATATATATATATATATATATATATATATATATATATATATATATATATATATATATATATATATATATATATATATATATATATATATATATATATTAACTTTATCACTTACACAATTGTTCTGTGCATTAATACAACTACTAACAGGACCTCATTGAAACTGGATGGTATCAAGCGGAGATATTTATTCACGAAAAGTGACAATCTTTCTAGGACAAACAGTCCTTATTGTCAAGTATCCGATTCTAAGGATACTCAACAGTAAGGACTGTTGGTCCTAGAAAGCTTGTAACTTTTCTTGAATAAATATATACGCTAGATACCATACAGTTTAAATGAAGTAAAATCAATGGCATTATTTTCAGTGACCATCGTTTTGTTTAGACTTTAAATCTTTCAAATACAGACCGATTCAAAGTCGAAATAAAAAGATAATCTCTGTAAATAAGTCATTGACTTAATAGAAATTGCATAAGAGAGAAATATGTCCAAATAGCATATCCATATATATATATATATATATATATATATATATATATATATATATATATATATATATATATATATATATATATATATATACTGTGTATATATATTACATATATATATGTATGTATATATTACTAAAGGACCTCATCCAAACTGGATGGTATCTAATGGAGTTTTTTATTCAGAAAAAGTACGGATACTTGATAATGTGGACTGTTTGTCCAAGAAAGCTTGTAACTTTTTCTGAATAAAAAACTCCATTAGATACAATCCAGTTTGAATGAGGTCCTTTTAGTAATTCTACTAATGCACAGAACAATTGTGTATGTGATAAAGTTAGTATGTGTATATGTGTATGTATATATATATATATATATATATATATATATATATATATATATATATATATATATATATATATATATATATATATATAACTAATAATAGGAGTTAATAAAACGCCAAAAGGTAGAAAGTTATTGCTATGTTTCAGAGACCAAACTGTTTCCCTCTACTGGCCAATAGAGGAGACATTTTGGTCTCTGAAATATGCCAATAACTTTCTATCTTTTGGCGTTCTAATCGGCTCCTATTATTAGATGGATTTCTGTTTTAACAGAAAATATTTCATAGTCATACATATATATGTATATATATATATATATATATATATATATATATATATAATATATATATATATATATATATATATATATATATATATATATATATATATATATATATATATATATATATATATATATATATATATATATATATGATTTAAGCTAGGCCAATCAAGCCATTATTTCCTATAATTCATCCATTCAATCTATTCCTCAATTTCGTTTTTCCCTATCCACACTTCACCCTAATACTTATGAATTGGAAAATTTTCTACATAACCGAACCATTTAAAGAACATACGTTGCATCCTTTATCTGCCATACCATTTTTGTGACCTCTACATACCTCAGCATGCCTCATCATTTCAGTTCTTATACAGCAATTACTACACTAACACTTCATGTAGACAACTTCAGTCATTTTAATCCTATTAGCATTAAATGTCCACATGTCGCTTCTATAAAGGAGAGCTGGCTCATTGTTATCCTGTATTCCATGACACTCTAAGTCGCCTTCGAGATCTTTTGCTGAAATTCTCTGACCCTTCATGATTCACTTACATTCTGAGTCACCATACCGCATCTTAGCTTATTATCGTATCATATTTATTTTTAGATAATATATATTACAATCAACAAGACTTTCTATCCATATCTTTCTTATGCATTCAAGAGGTTAAGATTCTGAAGTCGTAGAACTGCATATTTTCAAGTAATACAAATACTTATTGTGGCATTATGCGATCAGCTAACCTTTACATATTATTTCTGTGATTTTGCAAAAAAAGAAAACAAATTCTTTAGACCATTGTGTTTATGTATGGCTGGATGTTTATATTACGGATTACTTAAAGGGGCATAAGAAATATTATGGAAGGAAAATACATTTCCTAGTACAAATAAACCATTTCCGAGCAGAATGATAGTGCGAAATGTTTATAAGGCCATCCAGTGCATACATTGCACGTCATTGTTTTTATTTTAATGAACCAGTAGAAGAGTTTTTATACTTTATGCTGAATAAGTTATATTACCAATTGTTTATGACTTCTTGAAACTTATAATGAAAGTGATTCTGTAACCCTACAGCGCTAGTGTGTTTAAAAACTAAAAACTATTTTTGTTTATCAGTGAAAGTGCATTTCCACCCACGAAGCATAACAATAAAGAATTCCTGAGAATGATGCAATTCATAAAAATCTTGAGCGTTCCCTTATCGCACTCCCTAACTCCCCCTTCCAGCACTTTTGTGGCTTTTAAGTGGTTAGAGGGAAAATAGGACGATTTTTAAGACGATGTAATTGATTCCTGATTAGAATACGTTATTCTTTTCTCATGGTCTTTGTAACCGTTAATTCGAACTGAAGATATCACCGAGTCCTTTTGTCTGCTCCGCATTGTTTAACAGAAGAAGCAGCATGAACGTCGTTCATTGTTAGATTAAGGGCCTTTGTTGGCCAGTTTATGAGTGCATTTATGTTTTATGCTTGTTAGCTTTTGTTAGTATTTTGAACTGTTGACGCTGTGCATATTGTTGCTTCTCCATAATGCTTTTTCTTGATGAATACATCATACGTAAGTTTAGGAAGCTTTTGATAACAGCAGTTTGCTGATATGCAGATAGTTAATAATCGTTGATTATAGTACTATTAGAGTCTGTTTTCCTTTCAAATATTTTTATACGTATTTTTATTTTTTTTTTAGATGGTTGTTTGACAAAACGTCCTTTCCTAATGCTTAAAAGGAGAGTCGTATATATATACACATATATATGTATATACTATTTACACACACACACACACACACACACACACACACACATATATATATATATATATATATATATATATATATATATATATATATATATATATATATATATATATATATATATATATATATATATATATATATATATATATAGTTTTTATGAATTGTAGATATCCGGAACAGTAATAATGAAATAAATAACAATATATTTATAGATTTTATGCTGTATTTTTCTTTATTTTTTCACCGTCTTTACTGCACTTGACAGTGTGAAACGCATTTTGACTTTACCTATCTTATTTAGCATTCATTTGAACTCAGTTATATTACTCTGTGAGTATTAGTCTTTAAGCAGTGTTACTTTCTCTTGATTCATGCCGTGGATTTTACCTAAGAGACTACGATATTTACAATATAACATCCAAATATTTTTAAATCTTGGTTTTACTGATTTCCATGAAAGTGAAATTTCCACTATGCTGCATTCATTTACAAACAGACATTGCACATCTTTCCTCCTTCAGTTCCCCATTTTCTGTAAGTGGCACGATGTAAATGTTGACAACACGGAGTCTGCTTCCCATATAGTTTTATTTCTGTTTTCACTCGAAACCCAAAGTGAAAAGCGAAAGGCAAACATCAAGTAAAACAAGAGGAAGCCTTGCCAATAAACCTATTTTTCCGGGGCGCGTCGCCCAAGCCCTGTTTTTTCCTACCCGAGAAAGTTCCTTAAACTTTTCCCTTAATCAGCGGCAACTCCTAGAAAATTTCTTTCACTAGTTTCCTTCGTACTTTTATTGGAAAAATTTTGTCTCTTCTTCAGGAATCCAATTCAGTAATGCGTTGCTTTATGATATCGACTTGAAAAAAAAAAGATGGTTGGTATTCATACTCACGGTTGTTACCTGTGCTTTTGCAGTGCCTTATCTGTGGGTGAATATTTTGCAGCCTGAAATTTGCTCACGGATTATTTCTTCACAGAAAGTTGTGTTACAAACAATCCCACATGTCTTTTTTTCTATATATAAGTATATGACGCTAGTTTACATTTTTTATTGTACTGAAAATGTTCCTTTAAATGTGTGAGTTTCATATTTCCTCCAAGGATGAAATTCTTATTGCCTGTCTGTGACTGATCCTAATGAATAGATATTTATTAGTATATCCATTTTTCCCATTTATGTTAGTTTTATTATTATTCAAATTTCCTTCTGTTTGTTTAGAGGAAAGACAATAAAGTAAAGCTGGTGTCATAATACAAGTTAAGCGCATAATGTTCATAGATATAATGAATTATTCGCATGTTTAAAATGATTTCTTGGTTTTCTGTTTCCTTTTTTTTTTTTTGAAATACTTTTATATTAAACAAACTTACCAGATTTGTCAGAAAAAATTAGTTTCCTCTTGAATCGCTTTGTTGTTTAGAAACATTAAAATTTCATTCTACTGAAATGACAGAAAATGTGAACTTTAGATAAAAAACGAGAGAAACAAATTATCTATTAAGATACAGAAAAGTACATCTTAGTTAAAATTTTCTTTTAGTCAACGAGAACTGTTAATACTTGTTTTTAACATTATATTTCATTCATAATCATAAGTACTGAAAATTAAAATATTTTTACAACTATCTATTACTCAAGAACATTTATTGTTTCCTGTTATATAGCAGAATGCCCCAGTCATTAAATTAGCGCATGCGTGAAAACTAGCTCATAAAGATCTACATACCTGTTCCGATACGAACATAATTGTCTGTGTGACAACGATAAATTGTCACATGAGATACACAAATTTTATCAATAATATCATAAAATTAGTTTTTATTAAAATAAAATTTTCCATAACATCGTCCATAAGTTATTGTTGATATGAAAACATTGATAAAATTTTGAAGAGTAATGTCTTGAAAGAAAATAACATCGTCGATCCCTGGTTTACATTATAGATAGATGAGTTCTTTACTCAGGGAACAGCGACGAGCAGCAATTAACGGGGAGTCGTTTTTATCGCACGAGGGATGAAGGAAATATCAGGGTGAACTTCCCAAGCAAAAACCTTTTGATAAACGAGACAACTTCCTGTTGCAAAAAGCTGAATTGGTTCTTTCTTGTGATGAGGGTTTCACACACACATGTATATGTGTGTGTATATCTTCGGAGAATGAAGTAACCTCTTACGTTAATTACCATTACATGATCATTGTTTGAGTCAAATAAAGGCGTAATATTACATTATTAAAAATAACAAGGTAGATTTATGGATGCAAATGTTAATCAAGCAGTCAGTGGGTGATAAATCATTATTACCTGTTGGATACTTGGAGTCAAATTCATATTGTCCGTTTAATGGGACGTAACGTTATAAGCTATGAAGCGCTCTTAAACAATACTTATTGTGGACGATAGTTAGCGCATGAGTGCAGCCTAATGCTAGGTATTTAATTTTAACTTTTACTGCAGCAACATACTGCACAGTTTACAATATATTGCTTAGCTGTTCTGTACCTTAGTAACTAAGATTCTCGGAACTCTGTGGTTCCCTGGTGATAAGTGATAAGAAACAATGCATATAAAAGCAACTACAAGAGGTGCAGGGGAGAGAGAGAGAGAGAGAGAGAGAGAGAGAGAGAGAGAGAGAGAGAGAGAGAGAGAGAGAGAGAGAGAGAGAGAGAGAGAATGAATGATGCCCTGCATTCATTCAGATATTCTTGTGTGTATTTGTGTATGTCAAAGGGAAATTGTGCCAGCTATTTGATGCATTTCTGATGACAAAATACGTTTTTCCATAAAATAACAGAGCGAATAATCTTCAAGTATGCTAAACAGTTTCCGTTCTAATACTGTTCACCAAGCAACGTAAAGCTCAAATAAAAGTAATGCAGTCTTGTCTGTACTGAAGTCCTCATGTTCCAGGAAATTTTTATCTTTCCAAGGTTCTGGTGCATAACGCAGTAATAATGAACTTATTTTGTACTGTTGCAAAAGAAAGCTAGTCACTGAACATCTTGTCGTTAAAAGCTCATGAAACCCTTTCAATATCGTTCCTCCGTTCCTCAAGGCAGTATAAGTTCCTCGTTGGACGGGTCGATATCGTACTCGGCTAGCACTCTGCTGGGGCCGCGTTCGACTCTCCGGCCGGCCAATGAAGAATTAGAGGAATTTTTTTTTCTGGTGATAGAAATTAATTTCTCGCTATAATGTGGTTCGGATTCCACAATAAGCTGTAGTTCCCGTTGCTAGGTAACCAGTTGGTTCTTAGCCACGTAAAATAAGTCTAATCCTTCGGGCCAGCCCTAGGAAAGTTGTTAATCAGCTCGGTGGTCTGGTTAAGCTAAGGTATACTTAACTTACCTCAAGGCAGTATAAAGACCAATACTATCTTGAACTGCTTCTAAGTTCATGGGAACAGTGTCGTTGCCTTACGTATTACACCAGAAATTTAGTAACGCTGAATAAAGAATTCTATCTGTTATTTCTATTATATTCGTTGATATTTAACAAAAATATTCAAGGATTTTTGGAAGCTTAAGTTTATTATATTTTCACTGACTAAGAAGCCATTTGCCTATAAGACTCTACTAAATAATTAATGGAAACAATTGTTCACTAACTAGGGAAATTACGGCAAATAAGTATGAATTATTTTTTTCTTTTACATGTGATGAAACCATACACAAACTGAGAGAGAGACACACACGCACGCACATATATTTGTATATGAAATATAAATACTTTGTATACTATATATGTATTGAGAATAACCAACATTCAGAGGCAGCTATATAAATAATTACTTCCCATGACCAAGATCGAACCTACGTTTGTTTGTATTGTCAGTTCCGTTTCCTTCTTTTCTGTCTACGCCAAAGAAAATAAAATGAAGGTAACTTTAATGATTGTGATAAAGTTATGATTAACTTTTTTCCCATAAACTCAACACTAGCGACACCAATACGAGAGAAATAAAAGGCGTCTATTCTTCTTTCGACTGAAATCCACAGTGACACACGAAGAACAAAATGCTCAGTTCCGCGCACGTGCCGAAATGAAAAGTCGTTCAGAATCGAATGGCTTCCTTGTTGCTTCATGCTTGATAACAATCCGGACCAGACAAAAGAGCTTGATGATACATCCCGTTTGAATTAAGAGATCACAAAGACCAGGAGAAAAGAATAACATCCTCTAATCGGGAATCAATTAGATCGTTTTAAAAATTCTTTCCATTTCCCCCCTTTGTCTCGCAAAAACCACCGAGCTGGGAAAGGTGGAGCGCTGGAAAGA
>NC_089784.1:25600503-25608003 GCF_040412425.1 Macrobrachium rosenbergii
TCTCTCTCTCTCTCTCTCTCTCTCTCTCTCTCTCTCTCTCTCTGGTATAATCCCTGTTTAATTCACTGGGCATATGCATCCTTTATTTTTCCTTCCATTCACTATCATTTAATCTCTCTCTCTCTCTCTCTCTCTCTCTCTCTCTCTCTCTCTCTCTCTCTCTCTCTCTTATAATTCCTCTTTAATTCACTTGGCATACATATCCTATACTGTTCCTTCCATTCACCTCTACTTAATACTCTCTCTCTCTCTCTCTCTCTCTCTCTCTCTCTCTCTCTCTCTCTCTCTCTCTCTCTCTCTCTCATCCTGATGACATCCGGTCGAGAGAATCAGAATCAGCACACCTCTGGCAACGACAGCTTCAGTGTGTCCTTTTAGTGTCATCCATTTTTCATGCCTCTGGCTGTGTCTTCCCTTTGCTGTGTCCCTGTGACATTCGCGCCGTGTTGAGACATGTTATTAGTGTCCTAATGTTTATTTCATTATGTTTACTTCATTCTTGCAATTCCATTTACTTTCCTTTCGAAAAATACAAGCTTTCTTTATTGTTCGGTGTGGTTGTTAGGTTTTTGTTTGTAATTTCGCAGTTTTTGCCGTTTTGGAAAAGTCTGTTCGAAGACGTTGGTCTTATGTTTTTATTTCCATTTTGGAGCATACACTTCCAACTAAATAATATATGGAATTTTTCACTTCAGAATGGGGTTTCATGACACTGTTGCTAACTCTTACATAATCGGAGCTAAAACTATTCTCAGAGAAGGAAAAAAAATAAATTAGATCCTTATAACTGATAACTGAAGATTTCGAAGGGGAGAATACAACACGTGATTGCCGAAGAGGCTGTATATTATATCATACTAAAGTTATTGGAATAAATCACAGTCCCCTGAAAATACTTTAGATGAGAAAAGAGAGAGCTCACAGAAAATCTGGAGGGTACCCACCCGTTCTGGAATTTAGACTGCATTTTCAGTGTATTGTAATACAACGGAGGAGTGTGTATTCAGATACGGCAAACCCGGTGAGGCTTCATTATGTTCAAAACCCATAATCCTTACCCACTGAGGTGGCAAAATTCCCCCTCCCCTCCCCTCCCCCCCCTTCCCCAATGCCTCCCTTTCCCATCCCCAACTAAATCTGAAGTTTCTGGGTGCGGTGTTTCTCAAGTTATATAGCTGAAGGTTCGGGGAACGTGAGTCTGGTCCTGATAGAGATCCTGAAAACAGATATTTCAGATGTACCGAAGTTGGTTCAGGGGCATTCTCTCATTTCCGCTGTAGATTCCATAGTCATGTTATTGTTGCAATAAGCATGGTGTTTGTAACCTTTATGATTTATTTTTATATATTTGTGATGAAAAACATAGCTTACTTTTAAATGTTTCATTAGCTTTTTAATCATGATATTTGTGATTTGGGTTCTCTATGTATTCCATGTGTATGTTTGCGACTGCTAGTTATATGTTGCTTGCCACACTGTACTCTAAGTTGACATTCACTGCAAATATCCAGCTTTTTTATATTTCAGTGCATTTGTAATCTACATTTCTCACTTAAGCTCTTGATATGGTAAAGTCGAATTTTTGTATGGTTAATCTTTGGAATTTCTCAGTACTAGTTATGTTTGGGTTATCATATACTCTAGGCTACTATTGGATAAGTAGTTTTATTTCAGAGATGAACAAAAATATTCCACAGAATCATCCAGTTTGATTTTGACATTTTAGATAAATGAAATGCATCTGTTTTAAAGATATGATTTAATATCATCGGTTTTATGCATTATCTATAGGTTGTATTTTATAAGAAGTCTTAATTTCTAATGTCAATTTGTCAGTACATCTTTTTATCTTTGGATTTCTCAACTATTAGTGATCACTTTCTTGCCATATACTTTATTTTTTCGATTTTAAAATATTGAGGCGCAAAGTTTAATAAAAATAAAAATGATCATTCAATTAAGGTTGTATTCGAAAACCGCCTAGCTGTCTTTCAGCCGAGCTGTAACAATAGACAAAAACAGGAAAGAGAAGCAAGAAGTAAAAGAAAGGAAAAAGAAAGGAATTCGTTGCGGCGTGTTTTCTTTCCATCTTGCTCTCTGTGTTGTTATAATTTCGGTGGAAAGAATTCTGTAGTTTATAATTTTTATTTTTTTTATGTTTTTTTTTTTTATGTTGGTCGCATATTTATGGGCCTAATTTTGCTAGTAGAACTTTCGAATTTGGTAATAAGAATTGTATCATTAGATCTATCTACTTTGGTAGAAAGAAATATATTTAGGCTTTAATAAAGATGTAGATAAAGTAAACTATTTTTGTATTAGAGTTAAGAACAGAGAATGTTGTGAGATGCAGTGCAACCAAGTATATTTATTTTAATAAGACAAGGCAACAACCTCAGCACAAGGAGAACAAAAAGATAGTTCCTACTTCTCCCGACGTCAAACCCCTTCGAAAAAAAGCTAAAAGGCAAGCTTTCTATAAACTAATTCTTTTGTTTATATTAATGGCCGCAGAGACCTTAAAAATGTCAAATATGACAAACGGTTAGATGTCGTGATTCAAATGAAATCTTACAAGTTGAAATTAGAGATAACTAATGAATGAGATAACTATTGAATATACAGTAGTGTACGGTATTTATCTGGAACTCTTGAAACTGTTGTAGTAAGAACATTCCATGCCCCCAAGAACTTATACTCCTGTCTTACAAATCACCTTTTGTCAGTCGGGGTACCCGCCTTTCGTAAGATTTACGTAAAGGTCCACTCATAAAATTTTGGAAAACCCTGCTAACCCACAGAAAAACAAGAATCAGTCAATACCAAGCAAAAACTCAGACTCCATGGCAGGGATAGTAAGATCTTACTGATTTTGGAAAATGGATGATATAGTGTCACCTTCTCGATCTTCCCATACCCATATAGAGTATATTCATTTTCACTACACACTTTCAGTTTTTATGCAGGCAAAGAAAGGGATCTACGTAAAAATTTCAGATTTCTGCTTCTGTTAAATCTGAACCAAATCTGTTCTAGACCCCCACTGTTCTTTTGCAGCATTTTACACTTATCTTTTAGGGCTCTCTTTGCCTGCGAATTACTCTCGATCTCTCCTCCCTTGCCTACCCTACCATAACAAAGCTGTGCCATTGGAATTTTATGGGGCTTAGAAATGCAATTCTCTTTTAGCACAGGCAACAGAAGTGATTGCATTTCCCAGTCAGTGACTTATTTCTTTATCTCTCTATTTTTACTTACATTTGCTTCAGCTGGAGTTCTGTCGATTTTTGTGCATTAAAATCGGTTTAATTTTTAGGGAAGATATGTGGACACACACCAAAATATTATTGTGACTTACAGCCAACTCTGTTGTTGTCAGTAAGAACTAATGCTTAGTTTAGATCACTTTCTCACGTGGATCACTTTTTCCAGTGCAAGGAGAAATTGGTTAGGTAGGTTCCGTTTGAAAACAGGTAATTGTATACAAAGTTTGTGCTTTATATTTAGTATCCTTGGATGCTTGTTTACCTTTTTGTCTTTACCTGCATTCATGAAGGGTTTTTGATCATTTTTATTCCTTCCTTTAGTTTAATGAAGATTTAGGTTTTTTTGTGTGCGGTTATAAATATTGAAATCCACATCAATCAAACCTTGAGATTTCATTTGTGAATACTTTCTGATTGAAAGGTTAGTATAATATTTATGGTTCACTCTGTAATATTTAATGCGCCTTTGACATGTCAGGAGATATCGCATGTCAAAGTTTGTAGTATGAATATTGGTTTTCTTTGTTGTTATTAAGATTTCTAAATTTTATAAGCTGTCACATAAAAGTAATAACAATTAAAGTTGGTATATTCTTTATCAAATATTGATATTATATTCTGAAAAGCAAACAATACCTGATGAACGATAAATATGGAATAAAAATATAAAATACTGCATATGACAATATTCAAGCCTCTAAATACCTACGTCTCTCTCTCTCTCTCTCTCTCTCTCTCTCTCTCTCTCTCTCTCTCTCTCTCTCTCTCTCTCTCTCTCTCTCTCTCACCAGTGATTTCCTTTTATCACCATAGTGCACTGATATCTGAAAGCGTTTATTTTATAAAATAAAAATTTATTTTTATACTTTATCATTTTCATGGCTTCTTCAGTACTCTATACACAGAAATTCTAAGTTATATTTTATTTTAACAAATAGAATGTTTTTCGATTTGGTATGTGGATCCATGTCCTCTGTATGTGATTTCTCGCCTTATAAGCAGTACTATTGTGTTTTACAAACATACACTTCTCCTGTGCTGTCAGTTAATTTTCTTTCAGTATTAGTCCCTCATACTTCTTATAAACTTCAAAATTATTACAAATAATAATATGGAGCTAGCATATTCTTATATTTTTTCCAATTCACTCTCCTTCACGGATTTACATCACCTCAGTTTTCCATACTGCAGATGAACCTCATCCAGGTCCTTTTTGGACATTAGAATAGCTTCTAGAACAGTTCTCCCTAAATCCTCTTAGAATGAAAACACAAGTTTTCCTGCAAACGGAGAGAGAAAAAATAACCAAAAGAGTAATAGGTAGTAGAGTTAATAGCCAAGGTAAGCAGGTAAAGCCTGAGCGGGTAGGGCAAAGGTAACCCGAGTAATGAAATTGTCCGGTAAATGGAGATATTAAACCCATCATGGAACAAATGTCTTAGATTGTTATCCTTCTACATCTGAGTTCAGTACAAGTAGTTGTCCCTTTTCTCCTTGTCCTACGAGCGCAAATAATCAAAGGTCCATAAGCAACAAAACTCAATTTGTACTTCACAGGACTGGGCTTTCCATGACATTACATACTGAATAGAATTATTTATTTTTAGTTAGAGGTGACATTTATTTCCCTGAGAAACAATTTTAGGGAATATACTCGTACAGTAACGGCAGCGTACTATAAAGTAAACCCATTTGCCCAAATTTAGTTGGCCAAAAAAATAGCAAAATAAAAGTACCTAGAACTGATTAAGATTTTAAGGTTCGTTTGCCTCCTTTCTCCAGTTAATGAAACATCATATTAATAAAGCAGGACTGGTATTTATAGGAGAAAGAAGTTACGGTGAATCCAATTTAGACGTTTCCTATAACTATTATAAATAGGAAAAAGTAAAGAATGATCATATTTTTGATGATATGCTTAATGCTATTTACATCCGTTTGATTATCGTGGATTTACTGAAGTAGCCCCTGGTTACTTTATTTTGATATGAATTTTTTTTCATGGCTTTTTCTCGATGTGATTGAGTTTAAAGATTTATGTATGTGTGTAGTGAAAGGATACATAGTTTTTATTATCCCGATTGAATTAGTAGTATTTCCATCCTTCCAGGGTAGGTAATCTTCACCCAGACCCCAAGACTTGGTGGTTAATACACTCCAAATCAGAGAAAATTATGTTAACACAATATTCCGATAGATAAGTAACTCGTTATGATTTTACGTGAAATACTTCAGAAGAGTTCCGTGCTATGTTGACATATGGGAAAGACTAAGGGATTAGGTTGTATAGGAATGTGTTACCCACGTCATTCTTTGACTTGAATAGGGTTGGTATCATAGCCAAGTCTATGACATAAATGTCGTATAAAAAACGAATAACATGACAAACACTTTCTTATTCTGTCAGTTTTATAAAGTGTAAAGTCATGGGGACCATAACAAACTGCCTCTCTTGAAGAAATGTAGTACTGAGCTAAGTTAAGTAGTTAGTGTGGGACAGATAGAGAAAGATTTAAAATTAAAAGAAGGAAATATGGGACAAGTTATTTTGATCTTTTCCGATAAACTGGGATTTTTATTTTTTCGTCATCCTATTATTACTGCCTCTGCTACTGACGCTGCTAAGGCTAGTAAGTGCTAATGACTATAGTTTTCAGACTCATGCCAGCGATGTCCGCAATTAATGCATTGTTTTCGTTATTCATTTAAAACAAGGATATTTCTAGACGTAAATTATGAAATGTTACGAAAAACACAGACAGACAGTGAAAAGGAAGTACGGACAAGCAGAATAAAACAGGGAAACTTTGACAGTTCTCTGCATCCTGTTGGAATAAAGGTTTTCTTTTCTTTCCCCTTATGAAACATTTTTGTTTTATGAAATATGCCCTTCTTTTCTCCTGTCTTTCAGTATCAGTCCCCATACATACTGCCTATAAACTTCAAAATTATTTAAAGTAATAATATGGAAGTAGCGTATTCTAATATCTTTTCCAGCTCACTTTCAAACTTCAAGGATATACTGTACATCCCCTCAAATTTCCATAATGTAGCTGGACCTCCTTCCGGCTTTTCTTTGATATTATAATAGCTTCCGGAACAGCTCTCCCTAAATCCTCTTAGATTAAAAACACCACTTTCCTTCAAATGGAGAAACAGAAAAAATTACCAAAGAGAAATAGGGAGCGGAATGAATAGCCAAGGTAAGCAGGTAAGGCCTGAGAGGGTAGTGCAAAGGTAATCCGAGTAATGAAATTGTCCGGTAAATGGGGATACAGAACCATCATGGAACAAATGCCTCAGATGGTTATCCTTCTACATGTGACTCCAGTAAGAGTAGTTGTTCTTTTACTTTTCCTCAGAAAGTATATCATCAAAGGTCCGCAAGCAACAAAACGCGAGTTATACTTCCCGAGAATGGACTTTCTGCTACATTCCTTACTGAACGAAATTGTCCATTTTTAGTTAAAAGTGACGTTTATTTCCGAGAGTAACAACTTTAAGGATTATAATAACATAACGGCTGCGCGCTATAAAGAAAACCCATTTGCTCGAATTTAATTGGCAAAAAAGAAGCAAAATAAAAGTGCCCAGAACTAATTAAAATTTTAGGGTTCGTTTGTCTCCTTTATTCGATTAATTAAACATCACATAATAAAGCAGGTCTATTATTTACAGGGGAAAGTACGCTACGTTTTATCCAATAATAAAACCATAAATAAATATATCTTCATTATTCGGTGACTGATATGTTAACATTCTTTTCGTATTTTATTTTTTTACTTTACTGGGGTATTCTCATATTACTTTATTTTGATATAAACTTGGTTTGGTAACTTTCTTCTCGACATGGTGTCTGCAGAGATTAAAGGATGCATGTGAAGAACTGATCAGTAGATCTTTTCTGAGTTTTGTGAGTCATTGATATTTCCATCCTTCCATGACTCTTTTCACCTATAGTCACAGACTTGGCAGTTAATGCACTCCAAGCCAGAGAATGTGATTTTATGATTAACAAAACTTTCCGATTAATAACAAACTTGATATGATTTTATAAGACTCTCTTCCTCAGAGTTATTTGTTATGTTGTAACAACAAACACTGACTCTTGTTTAGAAGGGCTGAGGCTTTCTATTATTAAGCATCTGAATAAGGTTATTGTTTGCGTTATTCTTTGACTAGAACATAGTTGGCCTCGCAGCCAAGTCTACGGTTTAATAGCCTTATAAAAAAA
>NC_089784.1:25613003-25628003 GCF_040412425.1 Macrobrachium rosenbergii
AGAAAAAAATAAAATAAAATCACAGCACTTTCATGGAAACATAATTATGATACAGGACTTTCATTCTGAATATAAAAAAAATCTGGACCACTACCTGAGATTATTCAAAAGCTGCTTATAATTTTTTTTAAAGAAAAGCATGACGCAAATAGATTTTGCTATTTTTTTCTATGAAAAGAGTGAAGGTAAAAGGAATGGAGGATACTGGCCCTCGGGCTCACACCTTTTTCTATTACTGACTTCTGCAACTCATTGAAAAATACCAGAAATTAATATGTTTCTCTAGATCTTATGGTCGTGACGAGTAGAATCTCTAGCCATGTCAGAAGTCATAACATGTTTTTCAATGATTTCAATAGGTAAAATACTTTTCTGTAGATTTTTTATCTGAATGACACTGCAAGAAAAACTTCTTTCTTATTGCAAAAAAAAAAAAATATTAATTATAACTTTATGAGGAGCAACTCAGAGCAAATGAAAAGCTGTTGCTGTTAAGGGATTGGAGAACGAATAAAATACACAAATTAATTATTTATGATGTAATTCATTATAATTAACAACAGCCTTCAAAATTCTTCTTAAAAGATACTGATGAATTAGCAATAGGAGTTAAAAAAAGGATCAAATTCGTAATTCAGTTTATATGAGAAGAAGCAGAGCCATGAATTTCAAATAATAATCTACTTTTTGACATTCACGAATAAAGGGAAAATACTCTAAAATATGGACCCACAAAAATTCTGCTGCTTCCGTAATAAAGAAAGATTATAAATTTCGAAACCGGAGCAGTAATTAATCTAATAAGAGGTGAAACATAATGACACGACCAAAAACAGGATTTACTTTCATTTGTACGAAAATCTCATCTGCCATGAAAAAAGTTAAAACCTGTGAAATTTAAAGATTAAGATTCACGACAGCGAAGCTTAAGCTGATAGAATAATATTTTTGCATTTGGACGTGCGTGTGCGCATGATGCATGTGAAGGGGGGAATAGATGGGGGCGTTTTGGGGGGGGGGAGGGAGCGGACGTTTTTCAATTATTATTTTGTTTTTGGATTTAGATGAGAGGAAATGGAGAAGCGTAATGAAAAAAATAATGTATGGAGAAGCGTAATGAAAAAATAATGTATGGAGACGCGCAATAAAAAAATAATTTATTACCATAGTCTCTGACCTGATTCGTGGAAACGAGGAACGATCGTGAATGAAAAGCGTGAAGCATTCTTATAAGGAACGCGTCTTAAGTTATAATCAGAAAAACAAATAGCAAGAGCACCTGCTACTTGACAACATGATTACGGTACATGGCCAACAATAGGACGTAATGTTTCCTAGATGACTAAGGGAGATAAGCTGGATCTCCTGCAGCAATTCACAGCTAAATTACTCCTCTCTCTCTCTCTCTCTCTCTCTCTCTCTCTCTCTCTCTCTCTCTCTCTCTCTCTCTCTCTCTCTCTCTTATTCGTACAAAAATCTAGGCATGTGTTTCCTAAAAAAACGCAATTTTTTGCTCTTTACGGGAAATTAACTGTCGTCTTTCAATATGTTTATACTATCAATCAATATTTCTATGAATTTGCTGAAATTATATATATATATATATATATATATATATATATATATACTGTATACTGTATATATTATATATTATATATATATATATATATATATATATATATATATATATATATATATATATATATATATATATATATACACACACACATACATACACACATAGGTAAGAAGAGGTTTTGGATAAAAGTGGATTTTCGAAAATGATGACTGATTTAAACTTATATCCGAGTATGGTTCAGTTTTGTTAATCACATTACATTAACAGCGAGAATATTATAAAAAGGAGTAAAAGATAAAATGACAGTATAATAATACAATGGAAATCACAAACTTTTTTTCATCTTGTATCTAGTTTCATATGGTTTGGAGAAAAGAATTCATTACTTTTATGTTAGTACTACTATGTTTATCATTCTGTCAATTTGTATAGTTTCAATGCTCACATATAAACATACGATTTAGAATACCAGGAATAATAAGATAAATATATTTGTTTACAGTAAAGTTAACAGCAAGGCTCTCGAGAAAAAAAAAAGATAAGTAATTTCGTTTTTCCAGTGATTCTACATAAAATCCCAAGCCTCTTATAGAAATATAAAAGCATTGCATCTCTTGTAAAGAACGTATTCTCTAGCACATCACATTTGCTCTCTTGTATGCATATAAGGAAAGTTCTGAAAAATTGCCAATTTGTACTCTTGGGAAATCTGGGCCAAATCTGTTGCCAAATCACCCCCGATCTCTTGCAACGTTATACGATTATCTTTTAGGCCCCTCTTTGCTTGCAAATAACCTTCGACCTCTCTTCCATTCCGTGTAAAACCGGCGAAATGCTGTGCCATTTGAATTTTATGGTAATTACAAGATATTCCAGGTTCTTTATGGTAAAAGAAGTAGACGCACTTGTGTTTCTGAATCATCTAGTTACATATTTGTTATTTCCCTCGTTTTATTTACGCTCACTTCACTAGAGTTCTTTAGATTTTTCTACTTACAGATATGTAGGAGAACTTCAGTGCAGTTTTAGCCTCTGATATGGCATAGTCTGGGTTGAGGGACGTTTATTATGACGATTTTTTTTGCTTTAACCTGTTTACAAAATGGAATAACTTTTGAGGTTATTAGAATCTTTGAGCTAAAACACATATTACTTTTCATTGAAATAAAGCTACATTTTGTTTTTTTTTTCTTTGTTATTCGACGTATTTAATTCACAATAATAGCTTTTCGTTATTTTGATCACAACTTTCCAATCAATTAACTTTCTGTTTCTAAATGTTGATTTAGCTGAATCTTGAAATCATTACTGATTCTTTCAGAATAAACACGCCATATGATTCTTAAGAGTATTAAGAAATAACAAAGAATTAATTTATTTACTACGTATCAAAACTCAATTCCGTCAATCAAAGATAAATAGCATATAAATACAATGGACTCCCTGACGTTCCATTTCTTTGTTGCTTTGTCTCTAATCAATAAGTGATTTTTTTGTTCATTCTTCCAACGGTATTAATTGAGAAAAATCAAATTCCCGTTCATACTTTAGTATTTTTCAGTGCTTTTTAATGAATTGATATTTTTATATACGGATTAAATTATGTCAATACTTTTCTCCATTACAAAATCTGACAGAATGTTGCTGTCACCTCCAAATTCCTCGTTTAACACTTGAATGGTTGAATCCAGGTGTTATCTTTTTATTTTTTGCTTGCATCGTGAGCAACAGCCT
Organism: Macrobrachium rosenbergii; assembly: GCF_040412425.1. Lineage (NCBI taxonomy): Eukaryota > Metazoa > Arthropoda > Malacostraca > Decapoda > Palaemonidae > Macrobrachium > Macrobrachium rosenbergii. The sequence continues at coordinate 25,616,317 of NC_089784.1, forward strand.
TCAGTTCTGTGTTAGAAAATTGTTTTCGTGTACAAAGTATTGCATTCTCTCTGCATTTTAAACTTTCATGGTTTCAGTAATACGTCATTTGCATACGTTATTTGCATATTTCTCCACGTTCTCCAATTCCCTCACCTTCAAAGCCATATAAACCTAACATTTCCGTTTCGTAGTTCAGACTGCTATTGCCCGTTCTCGGAAATTAGTATCGTCCCTGGAATAGTTTTCCCTAAATCCTCGTAGATTAAAAAACAATAGTTTTCCTTCATTTTGTGCAAAGGGAAAATAAGCAAAGAGGAAAAAAATAAAAATAAAGAAATCAAAAGTAATTCCAGATTAAGCCGGTAGAGCACGTGAGGAGAGGCCAGAGGTACCCTAAGCAATTAAAGGGTTTCGCTAATGAAGACACGAATCTATAATGGGTTAAATGCCTTCACTAATTTGCCTTCTGCATCGGTCCTCAATATCGTCTGCAGCCATTTCTGTCTTCCTGCGTGTCTGTGTTATTAAGGGATAGGTGGCGAGAGAACTGACGTTGCCTTTTAACTCTGTACACTACTCATTTTCCTCAGGTCATTGTTTTCTTTTGTTTAATTTTTTTTTTATTATTTAATCAGTAAAACAGCAAGATATTGTGAATCGTATTCCAATCGATATTGCAATGTAAAATCAGGTTTAAAATTAACATTTGAGTTGAAAACTTACGCATTTAGATTAATGCTAAGTACGAATCTACGATTGGAGAGGAACGTAATTTGAATAAAAGGATGAAGAAAAATAAGATCGGATGTTTTTTGCACATTTTACCAAAACTGCGGAGTATGATAATGGCTCTCTTATATGATTTATTCACCAAAGCCGGTGACGTGACTGCATAACTTGGTACAATATTCATAAACGCTGAAAGTAAAACAATGACGTTTTTTGATAATGTCAGTTTTTTGTTGAATTTTTAACTTGATTATAGATGCTTTTTATGCTCTTAAGTGATATAAAATGATGATGTTTTCGCATATCGCTACAAGTGTTAGAAAAGAGGAAGGACTTGAAACAAGATACATTTTCAAATTGAAGAAGAACACGTAAACCTAACAGGATTTACGAATAACTGAGTGTTATTTTTGGAATAACAAGCCGAAAAGGTCTTAAAAATTATTCCTTCCGTCGAGAGAGAGAAAAAAACTGATATACTGTAATCACGTGCACATATTTACATTCTGATGAGGGGAAATGTAGTAAAGCAGATAAAAATGTGCCTTGTAAATGGCTTGCCACTTGAATATTGGCAAATCAAACCGATAACTCCCGAACATTTACAAAAACCAACTTTGAAACCTGAATGTTATGAAGTCAGAGTCACTAATTTTGGTTAGTTTCATTTCTCTATAAACGGCTACATAGTGTTGTGTCCTTTCCATTATGATGAACTAAGACATTATTTTCCATAATTATAATTACCAGCTTTGGCAAAGGTTAAGATCTTAGATCAGATTTATTTAAGTTTAAAGTACAAGTATGTAATTGCCCGATTTGTTTTACTGTGTTTATCGTGTTATTCTATCCACTTTTTAAAATAAATTTATTCTTTATTTGTGTCCTAATCTACGGTTAACGTAAATTGAAATTATTATTATAAAACGTCTTTTAAGGTACAGAATATAATGACATGTGAGATCATCATTGCAAGAATATATTTGCTTGCATGCCAAAATGTCCTTGAAACGAAGTTATCATACTATTATGCACAGGGAATTTAGTAAATGCAGATCATAAAAGAGCAAATTTCTTTGACATTACTTCTATTTTGTTTTATAAAAGAAATGAGATATTCAAAATGCTAGTTCCCCAATAGTTATTCTATCAAGATAATCACTAACTTGATGAGTAATTCCAAAGTATTATAACATCACCATCATAATTTGCTTTTTAGGCTACCTTTATTACAACGGCCAACAGTCTCAGTAATGTAATAACTGTAGTTGTAATATCTCACCTAAGACTGATGACCCCTAATACATGATTTATTTTGAGAATTAAACTCAAAAGAATAAGCAGAAAGGCTATACATTTCTGACGGTTCCTAAATAAAAGTTTCAAGTCAACTGTCAATCTTGATTATACCCTCATGAAATATAACCATTATGCCATTGTTAAAATACAAAGAGTAACTTAGCGTCTGACATTTATTAGAGTACGTTGTATCATTACAGTCAAGAACGTCCTCGAGGGAACACTGAATTGGAATCCATTATTACACCAGGGAGATATAATCGCAATTTTTAATAAAGAGAACAGTGGCTCTTTTATGGTGATATAAATGAAACAAAATTTCACTTATTTATGATTAATGAATTTTTAAATAATATGCTTCTAAAGCTATTTTTCGTTTTCTGTAAAAGAAAACTATTGTGCCGGCTTTGTCTGTCCGTCTGGACTTTTTCTGTCCGCCATCAGATATTAAAAACTACTGAGGCTAGAGGGCTGCAAAATGGGATGTTGATCATCCACCTTCCAATCATCAAACAAGCCAAATTGCATCCATCTAGCATCAGTAGTTTTTATTTTATTTAAGGTTAAGGTTAGCCATGGATCGTGCGTCTGGCACCGCTAGAGTTGCCAGCCACTGACGCAATTTCACTTTACCGCATCTGGGGAGCCACTGAGTGTTACCAGATCGTGGCTGAGAGTTTCATACTGCAGCATATCGAGAGTTTCATACAGCATTATACGCTGTACAGAAAACTTGATTGTGCCGGAGAAAATCGGCGCATTTTTACTTGTTTATTTTAAAGCCCTATAAATCATTCATCTTAAATTGTTGAGCATATTGTACTCTAAAGAAAGTTTCAGTTAGGTAAAATGAAGGGAAAATCCACTACTTTAGTTTTTTTTTATCTACTGCAATAAAGGTACAAAAAATCCTAGAGAAGGATTATGCTGCTAACGGTCTTGAAAGAAGAGAATCCTCTGCAATGTCAGAGGAGCCATAACATGTTTTCCCGAGGTTTCATTATGAAGAGCTATTTTTCTGCAGCCTGTTGCTTCAAATAAAAGTCGTGTTAATATGTAAGGAAAGGGTTGCGTACGGGAATCTATGACAGATTATGCGTTTAATGAAATTTGTCATGGGTTTCTGAGAGAAAGATCTTGTTCTATAATTTCCAGATACATTTATTCATACTAAAAGAAGAGAATATTGTTCTTCAATTCCTTTGGCTTGCCGTCTTAAAGTTAATACAGGCTGTTAAAATGATATCAAGTCGAGTAAAGTAAGACATACACAAGGATATGGTTATGTAGAAATAAGTATTTCATCAAAGATGAATTAAACCGGAGTGAATATTATGAATATCTTTTTCCTGCCATTACAATACAGTTTTTACAGTCCAGTTTGTTTAAGTAAGTTTTATCCTACCACTCTCACGTCCTGCCCTACCTTCTTTCTCACATCACTGTAAGAGTCTCCTAAAAACTTTGGGAATAAAAAAATTGTATTCACACTTTGTAATCATTAACATCTATTAAAACATAAACTATTCTGTTTAGTTCATAATATTACATGTATTCCACAGCATTCTGGTGGCTGCTTCGTGAAGTGACCTCATTCCACGGCGTCATTTCAAGTCAAAATGAGAAGTTGTTTGTGTCTGAAGGCTACTGCGAAAGGTATGGTGACCAAAGCTAAATTGGGTTGAGTCCTCCTTTTTAATTTTCATACTCTTAAACTTTTTAAGTACACTTCGTGTCCCTCCACTTCATTTTCCACTATCATTGTTCATTTTGAATGCGTGCTTATCTTCGCCGAATTTTGTTTCATAGCCATCATCTCAGCTCGAAGTCGTTTCTGTTGTGTTGGAAATTTTTTCACCTTGTACAGCATTACTACATTTAATTTTGATATCGTGTTTACTTCGCAATCATTAAAATAAAGTCACTCTGCCATTCTGAGAAAGCGAGAAAGCCTGCGTATTGTATTATTTACGATTATAATAGGTAAACGAAGTAAAAGAATACAGAGACATGGTAAAATGTCTTATCACTTTTTACGAGCGCTGTCGTGTAATCAACGTAGACAATTCTGCCCCTAATATAAAAGGCTAAGGCCTTCATAAAATAAAGAGAAAGAGAGAAGGGAGGGAAAGAAGGGGGTGGAGTTGGGGGAGGGACGATTATTCTCTTAAAAAAATGTTTAAAATTGCTCTCCCATCTGGAACGTCGTCCATCTAAATTTTTCATTTACGTAGGAGCAAGACTGGCATTTATCGCCCTGTCCGAAGGTAACGCACGCCACCATAAAATGTGTAAAAGAAACGTAAAAGAAAGTGCTCATACAACTGGTAGGTAATCATGCTAAAACCAACGAAACTGAAGCTTGATGTAAACCAAGTGCGCTTTACATCAAACCCCTTTTATTTCTCTCTTCGGTAAGGCTATCGTCATGAGAATTGCGTCTCCACTTGCCGTGGAAACTGAGTGGATTGTAAGAGACAGTATGCCGAGTGTTTCTGAAACAATGCTCCTTTTCCTGCAAGCGTTAGAACATTACCTACTCTCCTTTTAACTCATTGTATAAATGTATGTATGTATATAAATATGTATGTTTCTATATATATGTACATATTTATATATTATATATATACATAATATAATATATATATATATATATATACACATACACACACACACACACACACACACACACACACATATATATATATATATATATATATATATATATATATATATATATATATATATATATATATACTGTATAATCTTTGATGGCTACCTATCTTTGCCTCACCAGTGAGATACCTGTCGTAAGTTGCAGTCTGCGTAGGGAAGGATATAAGGTTAGTCTCATCCCAAAAGACAGTCAGTCCAACTCAGTGTCTACACTTTCAAGCACTTCAGCTTGATAATATTAAAATACGATTTTGTATATATATATATATATATATATATATATATATATATATATATATATATATATATATATATATATATATATATATATATATATATAACGTTCTAGAAAATGTAGACATTCAGGAGGTCAGATTGTCTTTTGGAATGAGATTTACACCATATCCACCCTTAGGCTGCAGCTTACAGTAGTTCATCAATCACCAGATACCCAAGTTATTTCCTTTCGTGATATCGATTTAAGTTAATCATATCACTTGCAATGCGAAGACGCTTATCAGTGATCCAAAGCGAACACACACAGAGATATATATATATATATATATATATATATATATATATATATATATATATATATATATATATATATATATATATATATATATATATATATATATATATATGGGAATCATTGAAATAAAAAGAAAAACAGGAAAAGTTCCTACTACTTACTTGTATTTCATACTAATCCTTGCTTGATCAAATACATGTAATTTCATACTTACGTGATAACAGCTTTATTTTCTCTTGCCTGATCAAATACAAGTAATTTCATACTTACGTGATAACAGCTTTATTTTCTTTTCGAACTTTTGATAGAGTCCCATAATGCCGCCTCGTAGCAGTTTCTTTCTTCTGGCCTGATAATCGAAAGTGTTAGTTTTCCTAAAGAAAATTGCGCCCGAAAGTATTGCTTAATATATATAGCATGTACATGCAATGCAAAACAAGGCTGCGACAACACGCTCCCGACCATGTGTGTAAATTCCTAAAGAGTCTCTCTCTCTCTCTCTCTCTCTCTCTCTCTCTCTCTCTCTCTCTCTCTCTCTCTCTCTCTCTCTCTCTCTCTGAGGCAATTTCCAACTTGCGGTTTTGTGTTCGAAAGGATTTACAGCCCTTTCGTGGTAGGCGCGGTCATAAAAACACTGGACATGAACTCGAAATGTTAAGGTGCTTGTTAAAGGTCACGCATTTGCAATTAGATGCGTGTGTGTTTTCTGCAGGAATGGGGGACAGTTTCACTTAACTTTTATTTGAAAATGATTTCTTTAGTGATTTGAGCTTATAATTGCTTAATATGCTTCTGTGTTATGTATGGACGGTGCTTTCATGAAGGTAAGCTCATTCCTTGGGAAAATACTTTGCAGTGACTTGTACACAAACGAACTAGGAGATCATTATTTTGAGATAGTAAAAGTATCAATATAAAAGACTTTAATACAAATGCTGTACATTAGTCGTTTATACAAACAAAAAGACAATAGATCTTATTAAGTAAACTGTGCTCTTCAGGCTTGGTATTTCAGTAGATAATTATACATACTGATTTTTCTTTGTTTGCCACTAACTAGGGAATATATTATTTCTTTGTCACGTTAGGCATGCAGTCCTCCTCATCTCGTTAATAACTACTGAAGAAGAGTTTCTATTTTTTCAAAGTTTTGCACAAGCAGAAAGGAAGCCAAGGTCAAATTTAGCACACATATGACTCTGGTGTTGAATGCCATACCCGCTTGTATTCCTCGTTCAAATTTGCATTTTTCGGGAATTGTTGCCTGGCACCGCCAGCTTCTTTTAGCAGGTCACCCGAGCGGATATTAAAGTTCACAGAATAGGCTAATGCAAGAAACTACTTTATCGCTCTGAATAACCAAAAATATAAATTTAATCGTGTACATTGCTCTCTCTCTCTCTCTCTCTCTCTCTCTCTCTCTCTCTCTCTCTCTCTCTCTCTCTCTCTCTCTCTCTCTCTCTCTCAAGATTGCAACGCTGCAGTGGACCTAAGGATTACAGTACAAACGAAGATATTGCAGATTCGATGGTTTACAATACCTTTAGGTATTCTGAGAAAATACTAATCCATGGATAGATATTTGATAAACCAAAAATTCTTTGATCCGGAATCAAAGAAAAGTAAACAAAAAAGGCCGAAGTCATTTTTAAAGTCTCTCGAGAATACCCCAGTATCACAATGAAGACTTGATCATATATTGTTTGTTGTTTCTTTTAGCATAGGCAGCAGCAACCGTTGCCTAGACTTTTATATCCTCTGAATTTTTTTGTTGATGATATGTGAGAAAATGTAACTTCAATAAGATATTTCTTCGCCACCAAAAAAATATAAAAACCTTTCTTACTTGTTTTTCTTATTGTTTATGAGATCTATCTACATTTGTCTTCATAATTATGAGGTTTATTTTTCTTAAATATGTCGGCTGCAGTATAAAAGAGAATAGTTCTTAGCACTGTCTTTGTCCATTTGGATACGAGATATTATTTTCAGAGTCAAGTCTAGTCTAAGCATTTTGCTTTTCTTTATTGAAGGACAGACACGCCATATATATATATATATATATATATATATATATATATATATATATATATATATATATATATATATATATATATATATATATATATATATGCTTACTTGTATGCATATATTTGTTATACCTTCGGGAATAACTTACACCCAAGTGTAAAAATAAGTGATGAGTTTTCGTCGACAGTGGAATTCTAACTGCTTCCTGGTGTAGAAACAGAAAATACATTCACTCTGATAACGGAGCCTCTCTTGATGGCTTAGTGGTCAAGGTCACTGTAATTATGTCGTTCGAATCACACTAGTGACGAAGAATATATCACTTTTAATTTCCACGTGGTGTAAGTTAGTCTAATGAATTGGACATTGAACGAAAATTGTGACTTAATATTTGTGAATATAAAATATGTTACGTTTAATGTAATAAAAAGTCACACACACACACACACACACACATATATATATATGTATATATATAATGTATATATATGTGTATATATACTGTATATATATGTATGCATATATGTGTATATATATACTGTATATATATGTATATATAATCAGAAAGCTACAAACGTCCTTTAATATCAATTCACTCTACCTCACATAATATATTTTCATATATATTACCGAAGGGGAATTTTTAGTTGATAATAAGTCCACCGTCCCGTGGGGTCGAACCAGCGACGGACGAGGAATCAGGACTACAGTGACACACTAACCAGTCGCTGGTTCGACCCCACGGGACGGTGGACTTATTATCAACTAAAAATTCCCCTTCGGTAACATATATGAAAATATATTACTTCGAGGTAGAGTATATTAAAGTTTGTATTGTATATGAATCACGGTGATGTGATAAATAGTCATAAATGTATATATATATATATATATATATATATATATATATATATATATATATATATATATATATATATATATATATATATATATATATATATATATATATATATATATATATATTTCAAATGCATAGTAAATTATTTTCTTGAGTAGTAATTAACCTTTCATAGCGTTGATTTGTCAGTGTAAATGTGAAAATGAAGAATATATTTAGATGAGAAAATGACAAGAAATTGATCAAATGTCTGAACTCTGTATCAAGTCAAATAAATTTCCCAAATAATCCTTTATTTCACACTATACCACAATATTTCTTCCCGTTTTCCTATTATGATTCATAGATAACTCTCTCTCTCTCTCTCTCTCTCTCTCTCTCTCTCTCTCTCTCTCTCTCTCTCTCTCTCTCTCTCTCTCTCTCTCTCTCTCTCTCTCTTCCCTTTACTTGTGAATGTCGAATTTGATTTACACACTGAATAAGGACGTCCATTCCCCTAAAATTCTCAGTTTGAATCAGCAATCATCGAAAAATCTCGATCTTATTTGAATTTTTATAACCGTCTCTACAAAACGAGAAAGGATGAATTATTTGCATAGAAAACGATTTTTACTTTTAGTTCATGATTGGTTTTGGACATCTCAGACCCTTCATTGCTATTTCTTCTTCTTCCTAAAGCTGATGTGGAATAACCATCTTTATTGGATTTCTTAGACCTTATTCCTTTCTTGAGTGTGGTATTTCATACAACATAGGGGTTACGTAAAGGTAGCCTTAGAAAAAAAAAAAGCTTACCTGTGTTTTGTAACTCCATACAGAAGGATACAGCTTTGTATTTTCCTTGAAATACTTTTTTTGAGGTCTTCCCTCCACCCTTCAACTGGGACTTGCTTCATGTTTCCATTTTTATCCTGACGTATTTCATCTATTGCTTTAGTGATCTTAAATCTCGCCTTAAAAGTATTTCCACCTTGTGATCGTTTGGGGATTTCTGGGGAAGGAGATTTCTCGCATGTATGATCGCGTGTGCCAGTGTATGTGTGTGCGTATGAGTGCGTATGTGCGTGTATGTGTGCGTACGCACGTATGCCTTAAAGGAAAGGCAAAAGGGATTTCTGGAAGGAGATTTTCCGCATGTATGATCGCGTGTGCCAATGTATGCGCGTGAGGTGCGTATGTGCGCGTGTGTGCGTATGCATGTATGTGTGTTTGTGTGTGTCTGTCATGGGAAGGGTAGCCTGGTCTGGCTAGGGGTGACCGAGAGGGAGTGATGGGAGAGGGCGATGGGGGAAGGCTTTTGGGTAAAAGAAATTCTGAAGTCTATATAAGGAATATTCAGGAGGGATAAAATGGACTCGGAGTAGTTTGGGGGAAATTTTTGAGAGAAGAGGTTATTTCCTAACTATAAGATCTCGGAAATAGAATCAGTTATTGAAAGGATATTTTTTTTTGCTCGTGCGTGAATGTTGGGGAAATGTAAAAGCCACCTGACTCTCTTCTTTATTGCTTTTCTGATTATTGCTGCGTCATCGAAAGACGGGATATAGATAAAAGTCTATGTATGCATGTTAAGATTTAGAGCAGTTAGAGTTTACCAGTATAAGTTCGTAATAGGAAATGCAATAGGTATCAGTAGGGTAAACATTTTTTTTAATACAACTTCATGAAGAATATTAGGTTCAATTGTTAGGATAGAATTAGAAATGATGCTATACGGGAAATTACCGGAGTTCTACATGTTAACAAGAGAATGATAAAAGGGAGATAGAGATGGCATGGACATTTCCTGCCCACCACCCCTGGAAGATTAATACTTGACTGTGTCACCAGAATTCTGCACACAGAAGAGTTAGAGATGACTGTAGATTTGTGGAAGTGAAAGAACACAAAAGCCATGAGTGGCAGAATTCCACAGAGGTCCTTTGCGATGGCAACAATGACGATGATGACAACAGAAATCGTTTAGGTGTGGCTATGAGGCCAAAAGTGTACCATTTACCATAAAAGTCAGGGAATATGTGTGTTATTGGAGGTGGGGAATGGCTGATCTCACTTTAGAATTTATATACCAAGGTACTTTTTCACAAGATCTACACTTCAATGGAATCTTCTGAGAAAAATGATTTTAGTGAGATTTCTCACCAATTGCCTTTTTAGATTTTCATTTTAGTTTTTTAATAGAGCATCAAAGCCTGACAGCGAAAAATGTGTTAGAAAAAGGTTCTAGAGAGCATTCTAGTTATGCTTAACTTCAATTGTCAGTGACAGGGAAGTAAAATGGGTAAAAAAAAATTGAGACCTCTTTTGTAGAGAAAAAAAATATATATATGGAATAAAACAGACATGAAATAAAACAGACGTGGAACCTCGGTTGGCTATATTTACATATCAAAGGATTACAAAAAACTGAAAACATATTTTTGTTTCCACCAGAGGTTTTCGAGATAAATGACATGTTTTCCAGTGACTACAAATAGGAGGGCTTATTAAAGTGCACCTGGTGTATCGTGGAAAAGTACAAACAAAATGTTTTTAATGGCAATATAGCTACGGAATTTAATGAGTATATCCGAGATGATAATATTAGTTAAATGCTTTCTATGGCAATTATCTTAATTTGTAGTGTGTTTGACGGCCAGAATATTGTCCTAAACCTCAGGTGTGGAAGGACACTTTTTCATTCTTTACTATGTAACTTCTCTACAGCTTTAAATCTTACAGTTCATGATTATCTCAAAGGATTCGTTTCGATAACTTTCATTCATTGCTTGAGAAACGTCCAGATATTACTAACGAGGATAAAGAAATAACGAACAAAGTATTTAGTTTTTCACGTAGAAGTAAAAAATTTTTATATGTGGCAGTCAATAATTTTCACATACATATTCCGTGAAAAAGAAAGTGGTTTAAAGATAGCGTTGTAAAACAATTATTCTTCCTCTCCTCCAGTACTTGCAAAAGAAATTGAAATTTCACACTAAACTTGGGTGTACCAAAGGAAACATAACGGTACGTGCAAGAGGGCTATAGCGGCCTAGTGGAAAGAACGCTCTATATTTAACTGGTGACGTTTATTGCATTCTGGTCGACGTTCCATCAGGCGAAAGGGTTTGGCACGCGAGCACACGTACACCGCTGGGGAGAGTTTCTTTTCCTGCACCAAGCAGGGAGACAAGAAAGGAAGTCAGGTGACGTAAAAGTAAACCAAATAAAAGCTTTTCTAATAACAAAAGTGTTGCAGTAAGAATGGAGAGCTTTTAAAATGAACAAGCTCGATACTGCAGAGAGAGAGAGAGAGAGAGAGAGAGAGAGAGAGAGAGAGAGAGAGAGAGAGAGAGAGAGAGAGAGAGAGAGAGAGAGAATCCTAAATGTTTTATTCACTCTGAATTCAGAGGGCAATTTCCTGATATTCAACCTTTTATGAGTCGGAATATATCATTCCGTTAACGTTTCAAGAAACGAAACATTTTCTTTCTTGCAGGGCCTCGTTTCGGGTATTCTACTCAATATTTACACTTTTATATTTCCAACCAAACAACAGCTCCAAAGATATATGACAACGTCAAGGACAGAGTTGAT
>NC_089784.1:25633003-25648003 GCF_040412425.1 Macrobrachium rosenbergii
AGTCCTTGAATGAACAGTCATGGTTACAAATAACTAAGAAAATGATGATTGGAGTTTAAAAAATGTTGTTTTTAAGTTTTAATTGATTAATCAGTTAATTCATTTGTTAACTTATTGAATATATTTTTCATCCTTTTTCGAGAACATTTTGATATAGTGAGAGGAATATTTTTAATGAAAAAAACTTCATTATATCCTGGTGTTATCATTAACAGAGATTCATTTGGTTGGAAATTGAAGCATACGCCACTGTGGAAAATTAAAACATGATTCCAACAGTACTTAATTAGCCTTCAGACACCCTGAATAATGAAAAAGTAAGAATGCTATAATAATTATGTATATTGTACTCCTCATACCAGGTCACTGTCCACATGTTTTAGTTTTTTGTAAAAGAAAACTATTATTCCGGCTTTGTTTGTCCGTCCGCACTTTATCCTGTCCGCACTTTTTCTGTCCGCCCTCTGATCTTAAAAACTACAGTACTAAGGCTAGAGGGCTGCAAATTGATATGTTGATCATCCACCCTCCAGTCATCAAACATACCACATTACAGCCCTCTGGCCTCAGTAGTTTTTATTGGATTTAAGGTTAAAGTTAGCCATAACCGTGCCTCTGGCAACGATGTAGGATAGTCCACAACAGGGCCATGGTTCAAGTATCATGGGCCACGGCTCATACCGAGACCACCGAAAGATAGATCTATTTTCGGTGGCCTTGATTATACGCTGTAGCGGCTGCACAGAAAACCCGATTGCACCGAAAAAACTGTGGAGCATTTTTTTAATTGTTTATTATTCTGTTCTATGTATGACCGTATTTCATCGTATACTTTATCTTGTTATCATTCCCGAAAAGTCTTTCGGTGTCTCATTACATATTAAATTGTACCTTTTTATATATTTACTTTCATGTACTGGTTTATTTTTTCTCACTAATTTCTTCATCTCCACCAACCTTCAAAGCACCAAAATACCGAGATATACAATAAGAAAATCGACGTATTTTATCTTTGTCACTTATATTAGCTGTTGAACTTTTCCCTAAGATAGAACTTGACTTTCCTTTTCCATTAATTTCTTGCTCCCAACTTTACCTTTGGAAACTTCTCAAATGGAAACTGAGAGACCTTTGCAGAAAACGCTCCTGATATAATCTTATTTTGAAAGTCTCAGTAGTGTTGGAAAGCACTTCTTTCTTTCTTTATTGCCTGTTACTGCCTTTACTAATTGAGAATATCATTATTTTTTTAGGCATATATTTCTCTGCTGAAATATGGAATTGATAGTAGAACCGTGGTGAAGCTACTTTAATTTTTAGTTAAATAGTAATTGCGGTCTTCGTTCTATAAATATTGTTCGGAAACTATTATCTAAGAAGCTCCTCGCTCATTTTACAGTTAGCCATCTCTCTGATCCTTCCAGTACAAATTACACTTTATTATGAATAATTTCATACTTTCATTTTATAACTACATATCGAGATTTGTAATTTGCTGTTACTCTCACAGAAGTACCTTTCAAACATAAAATAAAATATTACTTAGAAACAATAAATGAACATATATCGACAATGGTGAAAAATGAATTCCGTGAAGTTTACATTTTAAAATCTTCATTAAACTTCCGTCGTTTTTCTTTAAATAATTCTTGACAGTCATGGAGTACAGGTGTTAAATGACAGCACATCAGTAGAGTTTTACTCGAATTTTTCAAAAATCATTGTCATTAGCTCTTCTTTTAACGTCTTACACACTGAGCTTTCTGTCCTTGACAGCCTTTTGGTACTCGAGTTAACACCATTGTGCAGTGATGTTAATCCTCTCGGTCTTGCATTTTTCCAGCTGCAATCTGGGAAGACGTCAAGCATGACACAATTACTGCCTAAGGATAAGATACGATAGCTATTTCTTTGCGATAGGATGGTTTTGAAGAATTCTGGTGTTGGGACAAGATGCAATAGGGTGATTTTCAAGAATTCTGATTTTCAGACAAAGTAGCCATTTTTAAGTACCAGAATGGTTTTAAAGAATTCTGGTGTTAAGACGAGATAGCCCTTTGTATGCAATAGGGGGATTTAATGAATTCTGTTGTTGGTGAATGTTCAACGATATTGAACCCTAATTTCTTTGAAGTTAATGGCAGATGGCTCAGGTAATCTACTGACAGAACAAAGAGAGGGGAGTAGTTAAAGCGGGGTTGAACCCCAGTGAAGGCAGTAGGCTTATTTCTCATAGGACATATTTTTTTAAGTCACAGAATACCTGTTGAGAGCAGGAGGGCTTAGCCAGTTCTGGTGCCACGCCATCTGAGCGAGGGAAAGGTGTCGAGTATGATTCAGATAGTTCAAATCTCTTCTTAAATTACGTTGTGTTCTTTGTAATATATTTTTGGGGGGTTAGGGTTTTAGGGGTGGCAGACGAATGGGATTGATCTGACATATTTCTCTCGTGTTTATTTTCAAGTTATCGCCAACGTTAATTATTATTTCTCTCCAGAAGTGCAAAGTACATTGTTAAGTCAAAAGGTTCTTGATATTTCCCACATCACTTTGCAAATACAGATAATTATTTAGGAATTACCCGAGTTGGAAAGGGTTTCCTGTCGCTCCTTGTCTGTTGTTCTGGCTTTCTGCCATTTACTATGTATTTATGTATGTATGTATGTATGTATGTATGTATGTATGTATGTATGTATGTATGTATGTATGTATGTATGTATGTATATATTATAATTAACAGTGCAAAATAAGAAAATTTTTAAGAGATAAAGATACGTAATTAGATTTATTTGTGGGTGATGAACAAACTCTTAACTAGAGCTAGATGAAACTCCCTTATCATTTTAATTAAAGGAATGGAAGAGGAATTTTTGGATCAGTCAATTTACATATAATAATTGCTAGCAGAGCATGAATCCATACTAGTTTAAAAGCAATTTATATCACAAGGACACTGGGTTTAAATAAAAAAAAAAAAAGATAATATAACTATTCAAAATAATTGTTCATTCAAAACACAACAATGATAATAAAGGTAATGCTTACACAGTTAATGTTAAATAGGGATGAATATGCATATTCATCAAGAGTTTCAAAAAACTATTTTAATAGACATTGAGGATGTTAAACGCCCAACAACAGAGTGAATGGGTGCATAAAATCACATACATGTGATTTCTGCTTGCATGCTAATCGTAAAGAACTGGGAGTTAGTATTTTCATATTTCGGAATGTCCTTCTTTCCTATGTAAATAGTCTTTCACATAAATGTAAAGTACACATAGTTGTTTTTATGTATATCTTACAGTGTATCTTATCAATAGTGAAATCCGTTTTATATTAAACTATCATTCTTTCCCCTTTTCATTATATTGAATATGTCATTTGACCTGGAATTTCATATAATATTTCATATATTTTTTCAGTTTTATAACTGTAAACATATCACGTAAAATTCCAAGTTCGGTTACAAACTGCGATTTTATTTGATATTGCTAACGAATGAACACCAATGAGGAAAAAATAAGTTGGATTATTTCAGACCTCGTTTTACGACAGTCACTGAGCGAGCATAATAATATCGTCTGCCTACTGTATTATGCGAATGTTATTTCATAACTTGTTTTGGCAGATGGTTTACGGGCGGATGCCCTTGTTGACTCCAGCCTTCCTTGTTTATCCGATCTTTGGAAAGACGTAGGGAATCATCATTCCTAAGAACATCAATATAAAGGTATAGCAAATGTCCAACAGTAAAGTAATTTTTCTTTGTAATAGAAATATTAGCATAAGCAAGGTGCAGAATACTTGCCACTTCATCTTTGAATACAAATATAACCTTATCCTGATTACGGTGTGTTTTAAAAGTTTCATCGAATTAGCAGAATAACCCAGGTAATCATTCCGGCCCCAAGTTATTTTACCCCTGTGTGTGTGTGTGTGTGTGTGTTCGTGTTTAATGTGTAAGTAGCGAGAAATGTTTCCGATTTATTAACGTGAGACGGAATTAATGTCCTCCGTTTTGCAAAAACGTTGATTATTATGACAGAATTATGATAAGAACATCCTTACTCCATAATCTACATCCCTCAATAAAATCAGTTCAGTCTTAGTAATAAAACGCTTTTCTCTCTCGTTAAGAAGAGTTTTTCCAGGTGTGCTGAGGTAAGCTGATTAGGAAAAGTTGGTTAGACTTTCAATGAAACGTAATCAGGAAGTCAAACACGAGAGGCAGGAAACGGACTGACTGAATTTCTCTTTCCATGTGGTCGGGCACAATCGCTTCTTGGTGAGTCTGGCCTCAAAACCCAGAGGAATTGTAAATTTGACCCGTGAAGCTTACACAGGTTGATTGACAGATTGAGCGTTGCATGTTTTGTTTTCTCTAAAATGATTTATTGGAAGACGTGATCGATACTTAAGAGGGAGAGATGTTTATTTTTTCTTCTAGATTTAAGTAAAAGAAATGAATAGATGGGAACTTGATCGAAATTGATTTTTAGAAGTGATATGATTGCCAAACCTCCAGGATATTTTGTATCCTTACAGTCTTAGCTCTGCTGAATAGAAATATTTACATGTTTTGAATGATTCATGTCCTTTGACTTCCTTATTGATAACTGATTTATGTTAGATATCTATTCAAAGTTCATCATGTTACTTTCATTGTTATTTGATATTTGTAAGCAATAATATTGGGGCGATAAAGCTGATCGTGTAGACTATATCTTCTCCTTGACTTAGTAAGCGCAGAAGAGTAAATCCCTATAGGATTCCTTTTGGTGTTATACAAATTTATATGAAGAAAGTAAAGAATCCTAGACAATAAAATTCCAAATGTTTTACAGTTGAATAATTATTTCAATACAAGTACTTTAAAGAATCAGTGAATTCTTTGGAATACAAATTATTTACCATTTTCCTTCCGTTCTCTCTCTCTCTCTCTCTCTCTCTCTCTCTCTCTCTCTCTCTCTCTCTCTCTGTAACCTTCATTGTGTCTTGGTAATTTATACAGATGAAAAAATTTCCCGGATTATAATACAAAGGCTATTCTAGTTTCCTGCTGTAACTTAATTGTCGGAGACTGGCCAAAAAAGAAAGACATTTTTGGCGTCATCTCCCATCATTTGAATTAATGACGTCTTTTTCTGCATAAAGAATAATCGCCATCTGCATAACATGATCAAATGTAACCTTCCTCGGCATAATAAATGTATTACTCCTTGGGGACCCTCTGTCGAGTTTGTATCATGAACGTAAAGTCGGTCATTCTAAATAACACTGTTCATTGTCTACCACTGTTTAGGAAGGGGTCTTCACTCCAAATGTGCTAATGTTGTTTAGGAAAAGTGGGTTTGACTTTCCATGAAACGTAGTCAGGAAGTCAAACAAGGAAGGCAAGAGAATGAATGACCGAATTTCTCTTTGGGATTCTGGGCTCAGAGCCAAAAGGATTAGATAACGAATTGCAACGTAAGCTCGTAAAGTTTATATGGATAGATAAATAGATAGATAGACTGATAGCTCTGGGACTCTGTGATCTATAAAGCAAAGTATGGGATTACGTAGATAAAAAGTAGGGAGGACTTGAGATAAAGGTGATGATATTCACAGCTATTTCCTTCTCTTGGCACAGATGATATTAGTATGAGTAAATGGGATTCAAAATGATTTTGATTTCGAAAAATGAAATACTCTTCGCCTGGCACCTGTCTTTTAAACTCTACCCCAGTTTAAAAAGACTTTAATTTACTTATTTATCTTTTAAATCACAAGAATCACACCAATCTTATCCCCTCCTTTCTCTGTACCTGACCGCATCGAAGAAGGACTCTCCTCTTCATCTATTTATACAAATATTCTTTCTTAGCTATATAGAAAATGACTCGTTCCTAATCATGTAAGGTAAACAGAAACCAAACCTAGAGCCTCCACCAGCCTCGACCTACGTGGCCCAGGTAGTTCAGGTAACGGGAGCCGCTTTTTTGTCGAGTCTCATACAAGGCTTCCTTTCCTCGACACATTGACGAAAGCTGAGAAGGGAAAGTAAGTTAGTCTGACAATGACACGTAATCAAGAAGGCAAACATAGCAGGTAGGAGATTGAACCACCGAATTTCTCTTCTCTTGTGATTTGGAGCAATCGATTTTTTTTTTCGTGATCTTGGGCACAATGCCAAGAAGAGTTCCTAAATCCTAAATTTATTTGCACAGTACCAAGACAAATAGAGAGAGAGAGAGAGAGAGAGAGAGAGAGAGAGAGAGAGAGAGAGAGAGAGAGAGAGAGAGAGAGAGAGAGAGAATATTCCTAGTGTTCTAAACTCTTGCAGGGAAAGATTTAAAGTGGCGGGCATTGCTTACTGTATTGAAATTTAACGTATAGTACTGCCTTTGAAAGACGAAATGTTCGTTATTTAATTAAAAGGGCAGTGAAACTAAAACCTGAAGCGTAAGAGACTGGCAGAGCTTGTATAGTCTGAGGAAATGAGAAGCATCACATTACATTAGGAAAACATTGCATTTTGGGAGAGATCTTGCAAGAAAATTTTCAGAGTTGATCTCGACATAGTTTAAACTTCCTACAGAAGAATTTTCAGTTGAATGGAAAGCCAAATCCATATATTTGCTCCCTGAATGGTACATAATAATGCAAGGTATATTTAAGATATATTTTCATCACGACTATTACATGGGTTTTCAAACAGCATAAAACTACAGTCTCTCTCTCTCTCTCTCTCTCTCTCTCTCTCTCTCTCTCTCTCTCTCTCTCTCTCTCTCTCTCTCTCTCTCATCCGGAATTTCATTTTGAATAAGAAGATTAAAAAAAAAAAAACTGACTTCTTTTCTAAATATTTCATTGAGATGTTTTGAAAAGAGCGAAATTCAGCTTCGTCTCTTATATATGCTCAGCCTTTGGAGGCGTATATTTAATTACGCCATAACATTAATAGTGGTATTTTTCCGAATGTGTGTGTATAAGCCTGTGCGCGCGCGTGTGTAAAATTGTTTCCACTGGTAATTAAAAACGATATACTAATTTGATTATAGAGTTGAGAGAGGACTGTCCATTCTCCCCCAGTAGCAAAGTGAATGAAAAATCGTGTTGACCGAGAGTGTCCTTCGGACAAAACTGCTCTTGCATGATAGGACACACTGATTGTTTAAGAATGGAAATATGAAAATTCATAAGTACATGAAATGTATCAAAGGAAATGATAGAATCTCAGTCCAAAGTCAGAAATGTCATTTTGCCGGGAGGCTGAGTTGGTAGAATTGGCAAGGAGAGAGATAGAATGAAATCTGGTTACAGGGTTACACAAGGTACAGCTGATAAACATTAGCGCAAGTAAAAAGATACAAAATTCATCTCACCGTCAGAAAATGGATCAGAATTGCTGCAAAAATTGTACAATTGTATTCGAGAGCAAATGTAGGCTCAAGTTATGGAGCAAAAAAGAATCCAAGAGAAAGGAAAACGGCTTTTGGTAACTTCTGGAGTTGTGTACTCAAGATGTTATAGTTACGTAGAATGGACGAACGCCAAAGTTCCGGGCTCCGAGTGGACGTTGGCTCTCTTGAGGTAGGAAAAAAATCTAGAAGAAAAATTGTCACCTTTTGGTAACAGGGATACTGAATTTCCATGCGGCATCCTGTTGACACTGTGACTGAACAGGGCAAAAGGGAAATAAGAATATACAATACTTTTAATGTAATAAAAAATTTCATTGGCCTTTCTAGGAGATCAGTGAGAAAATAAACAATGAAAAACTGTGAAGATTTTAATTTCCTTCAGATAGCAGTTGTTTCAATTAAAGCTATCCTTTGGCATATATTTCCCCGAGGCTTAAGAATCATTTTCTCAGCTACTAACACTCATATCCTCCGTCCCTGTCTTCCAGGCTGTCATCTCTCTCTCTCTCTCTCTCTCTCTCTCTCTCTCTCTCTCTCTCTCTCTCTCTCTCTCTCTCTCTCTCTCTCTCTCTCTCTCTTCCCCTCCCAGATAGCAAAAATACTGAATCTGTAAACTTAATATGTGATACTGCATAATTTCGTTTCATGGAATGATATGCTTTCAATCTTGAAACGCTTTTTCATTTTATAATCTATAATTTTGTCTGAGCAGACTGATATATAATGAATAAATACGAAATCAAGCTTATCTTCCTTTTAAAATCCAGTCTTCAGTGGCTGTAAGGTACTTCCGTCATCTGGAACATGCAAATGCTATTAGCTGTGAAAGCTGTTGCAGACCCACCTTTATGGCAGGCTAAATACAGATGATTATCCTTTGAATTTCGAATTCTTTGAAGAAATAACTCCATTATCAGAATCCGAAGAGGAGATGATGTTCTCGCAGGTGGTCCTCTCTCTCTCTCTCTCTCTCTCTCTCTCTCTCTCTCTCTCTCTCTCTCTCTCTCTCTCTCTCATTGAAATATATGTTTGAAAGAAGACAAATGACGTGCTGAATTACTGATTTTAGAGAAGCTTACTTTTTTTGCAACATTTTATATGGAATCAAGCTCTTATTTGTTCTCATGCTCTACAGTGTTAAACTTTGTTTTAAAGATAAAAAAAGAAAAGAGAAGGGAAAAAATATATAATAAGTTCAGTGAAATTTGACTCTGTCACATATATCCCCCATGACAAAAGACGACCCACCCATCCGGCTTCACAACAGTATAATTTTAATAGAGAAAGGTGGCGCAGCCCAGAATTGAATGTCACAGGCTGACCAATTTGAGATTCTCAACGTTTCTGTTACAACGAAAGTGCATTTTCCGTCCATGGACTACATTAAAGCGGCTCGCTTTCATTGACTGGAAAGTTCCCTGCCTGAGAATCTGTAGTTCAGCTGAGAACGGAACACGTCAGGAATCTTGCGGTGGTATTTGAAAGTTTTGTGGTGCATGGGTAAAAGAGAATGGTTAAACCCACCCTTTCTCTCATGGAAGGTTTATAATAATTTTGTTTGCATTATGGATATAAGTGGCAGGTCACTGTTGAATACATAAATGAAAATCAAAACGTAAACAGAGAAGTTGCTTGGTCATGATGCAACTGTAAAGTAGATTTTAAACGAAATTTCGTGTTGACGCTAACATATAATTTCATTCCAGTTGGATGATTTGGTCCTAGTTGAAGACGATGCTTAGAATCACCTTATACATGGGTAACAGAGGAAATTTTCATGAAAACGTACATTTATTAAATAATGATTGACATTCTTGTCAATAGTATTTCTAGAATAACAACAGCGTCGTGGATAGTTTTCGATTTTGGCTCATAGTTTTTTTTTTTTTTTTGTATTTGTAGACCAGAGAGAGAGAGAGAGAGAGAGAGAGAGAGAGAGAGAGAGAGAGAGAGAGAGAGAGAGAGAGAGAGAGAGAGAGAGAGAGAGAGAGAGAGAGAGAGAGAGAGAGAGAGAGAGAGAGAGAGAGAGAGGATGTAATAAAATTCCGTAGAATCTCTTCAGTTATGACAAATGACTACTTTCACACGATTCAGTTAATTTATCTCTTTGACTTTATTGCACATACTTTAAGAACTCCAAATACCGTTGCTTTATTTTCATATAATGTAACACAAAGGCTCCATGAGGCTGAAACGCACCGAGCTCATGACTGGAGGGACATTCGAGAGGCACAGAAATTATTATTCAATTTAGAGAGGAAGTGATGGAGTATTTGAATCTCCAATATTAACTCAAGCATGAAGTTCACTTCTAGCTAACGACAGAGAGAGAGAGAGAGAGAGAGAGAGAGAGAGAGAGAGAGAGAGAGAGAGAGAGAGAGAGAGAGAGAGAGAGAGAGAGAATGAACAGTAGAACAAGAGACCTTTATCGAGATTTTTATCCATATATAGGTTTCAGAAACGAATGCAAGTAGAGAGAGAGAGAGAGAGAGAGAGAGAGAGAGAGAGAGAGAGAGAGAGATGTAATAAAATTCCGTAGAATCTCTTCAGTTATGACAAATGACTACTTTCACCTTTTATCTCTTTGACTTTATTGCACATACTTTAAGAACTCCAAATACCGATTTTCATATAATGTAACACAAAGGCTCCATGAGGATGAAACGCACCGAGCTCATGACTGGAGGGACATTCGAGAGGCACAGAAATTATTATTCAATTTAGAGAGGAAGTGATGGAGTATTTGAATCTCAATATTAACTCAAGCATGAAGTTCACTTCTAGCTAACGACAGAGAGAGAGAGAGAGAGAGAGAGAGAGAGAGAGAGAGAGAGAGAGAGAGAGAGAGATAGAGATGAATAGCACACGGGATAAGATTTTCCATCTCTATGTAAGTTTTAATAAGGAAAATATATATTGATATAAGATGCTGATACCTTTCAAAAACAAAATTCAGCTTCCTGAAACATTATTATCCCCAAATGGTAAACAACTCAACTAATACCGATTTATTTATAGACAAAATGAGAGAGACTGATGCTCTTAATTTGTTCCATAATGAAACCATCCTCATTTGGAGTAACTTTCATTAAAATTCCCATCAAAAGAAAATGCTAAATACCAATTCATTTCAGATATACTATAATCAATTAATCTAATTCTTCCAAATTTAATTAATTCTAATAAAAGAACAAATCGATGAATATTGATACTATCAAAATACTCTGATGATAATTGAATTCTTTTGGTAATTGGGAAAGATTTTAATTTCGTTTGCTATATGCATTATACCAGCATTTTTTCTAAATAAATATTATAGACGATTGTACTTTACAGTTATGGAAACAACGTTTAGTCAATCCAAGTGATTTCGTAGCAAAATGTACGTGAATCATCATCATTAACAATATTATTTTTCAAGACCATTATGGCACATATTTACTTCCATGAAAATGTCCATTGATATGCTTCTGACATTGAACAGTATTAGACAATAGTTCTGAGCTGTTTTCCCTGTCACAAACATCATTTACATATTTGAGCATTAGATTAGCCATTCCATAATTATTATTTGTACTAAGTTTGATAGTTTTCAGTCAATAGTAATTGTTTTAGGCGGCTAAGTACTTTTGGACGGCCACACAAGTGCATATGAACAAAAACAGTAATTTCCTGATAAAGTTGATCATATTTGGGTTTTAAAGGTCCAAGGTCAAAATACCAGAACAGGTTACGATTCTTACGCAATATTATTATTACTCTAATATAAGCCATGAAATAGAAACGATTTCAATGAGTCTCCATTATTTTCTCTGGGCAGATGAATGTTCTCTTTTGCGTCCTCTTGTCATGCATGTGATGTACATATTTACATAAATATTTTTTTATAAATGATATGGGCAAAAGAAGTATTTTGAGGAAGTACAAAAGGTAATTAATCAGTGATAAAAAAATCTATCTTTTGTTACTGTCTAATATGTAACTCTAAACAAAAAGCTGTAAAGGAGAAATATCTCGTGTCAGCATCTGGAATTACGTTTACTATCTGCTCTATACAATTCCTTTTAGCATGCATTGATGAAGGTCTCTCTCTCTCTCTCTCTCTCTCTCTCTCTCTCTCTCTCTCTCTCTCTCTCTCTCTCTCTCTCTCTCTCTCTCTCTCCATGAAAGTTTATCTAATAAATACTTTAAAATTCCTGTTTAATCTAAGCGCGCGTTAAACACGCAGGCCTTATAAAATTAAAGTTATATGCTTCATTGATTGCTATAGGGATATTACTCAGCATTTGAGCACTATCCCACAATTTCTATGCATTTTCAGTCTTCTGTAAAAGGAAGGAAGGAGAGAGAGAGAGAGAGAGAGAGAGAGAGAGAGAGAGAGAGAGAGAGAGAGAGAGAGAGAGAGAGAGAGATTGGCAATGCAAACATATTTTTGGAAAATCTACTAGTAATATATTTTCCAATATTAATGTATAGTAATATCGTTATCTTGATTTAGTAAAAGGCGTTTTTAATCTTCACTAAACATATATAAATATAATGTATTTAAAATGCATTGCGAAGATAACGTCATTAAAAATATCTGCAATCAAATCTTCCATCAAAATTAAAACTGTCATCTCTACGCACTTCACGAAGAAATTAAATTGATGTTTTTAGATGAGGGCTGGAGGGATATTTCAGAGCACAGTTATCATAATCATTACTGTTGGAACCATACAAAAAATAAAGGTGAGATAAGAAAGAGTCAGGATGATAGCATTTTGGGAAAAAGCTTTACGTTTAG
Source organism: Macrobrachium rosenbergii (assembly GCF_040412425.1). Taxonomy (NCBI): domain Eukaryota; kingdom Metazoa; phylum Arthropoda; class Malacostraca; order Decapoda; family Palaemonidae; genus Macrobrachium; species Macrobrachium rosenbergii. The sequence goes on from NC_089784.1 coordinate 25,645,199, forward strand.
AAACGTCGAATAGAGACATTATAATTCGGCATCCAATTCAGGCAGGCCGTTGGCCATAGAGGTCATCGTAGGAGGATTACTCGTAGACTATATAACCACCCTTAAAATACGTAGTAATGTACGAGTATGGTCTGGAAGCTCAGACCAGATAATCTTCATTCTAGGTGTTTTATGGCCCAATGGCGAGAGGGACTGGCTCCGGGAGGGGAATCCCTGTAGGCTATAATCCCTACCCCACGTTATCAGTGGAACTTCATGAATAAAAGAAATAGGAATAATGTTTTGATCCACAGTAATTATTAAGTTATTATTATTATTATTATTATTATTATTATTATTATTATTATTATTATTATTATTATTATTATTTACCCGAGTGTGAAAATACCTCCTAATCTAGTATAAAGCACATGTAGAGAGAGAGAGAGAGAGAGAGAGAGAGACAAGCTAGTCATTCTGTGAATATTAGTAATAAGCATAATGGTAAATCTTTTTCGATTCAACATTTCCTTACTAGTGGTTATATGACGCACATGTAATTCAAAACCGATATTTTGAAAATTACTTATTGGCAAATTATTGCGACAAAGTAAAAGAGTGTTATGTTTGATCTATATTGTACAAGAGAGAATTATGAACATAAATAGCATCGAGATAAATACATTGCATTTAAAATCACTAATCAAAATTTCAATCAAAATAAATACCTTAATGGAAACGTATTTCATGAAAATTCATTTCAATGCAATCAAAGTTGCCAAAAATAATTTAATATTGGAACTATTAAAACGCGTTCGTGATAACCCGAATTCTTTCGGTAATTGAAAATGACTTTAATTTCCTTGACTATATTCATTATGCGAACAACTTTCTCCGAATGAATATTCATGTTTTTTTTCTTTTCTCCTCTCAGTTATAGATACAACGCCGAGTCAATTTAATTGGATTTCAGATTCCCTAACGTGAATCTGAATTGATAAAATATTAAATGAAAGCTCATGGGAGGATCTTCCCAGCAGACCGTTAGAGTTACATATCAGGTCGTATTTCATTCTCTTCAGTCTCCGTGTAAATAAGCAGGGTTTATGGGAGATTATCCTGTGACAAAAGACATACTTATGTTCCTAAAAGGGTGAAACGAGGGTAATTTCCAAAGAGTAATTTTTTCATTTATTATAATTACTTTTTATTTACATTTACTTTCACAATTTTTATCCTTTTTTTAGTGTTCTTTATTTTTACATACTTTCATTTATTTTTATTTTTATTTTTTTTATTTTTCCTTTATATTTTATTTATTTTTTCGTCTATATTTATTTATTTTCATATTTTATTTTTAATGATTTTTGTTGCTATATATTTTCATTTATCCTCATTTTAATTTTAATTTGTGGTAGATTATCCTGTGGCAAAAGACATACTTACGGTCCTAAAAGGGTGAAACGAGGGTAATTTCCAAAGAGCTGTATGTTGCTTCTGTATTTTAATCTCGACCTTCCCTTTTTCATCATATAAAGGCTTGATTCTTTTGGCTGAAAAGATAAAGGGTAAGAATTTGAAAAGTGAAGTTTTTTTAATATAATTTTTTCATTACTTGATTAAGGTCTCGTTTTTCACGAATAGATTAGATTAACTGAAAGTAATTGCAAAAGACATGAATGTAGCTTGTACCGCAATACTTGCATCTACAAAACTCGTTTGATGTCAGTAAAAGAATATTGGAGTAATTCATTTGTTTGGTCACTTTCCTAATGTTTGTTTATGAGAAAATGAATATGTCAGTAAAAACCTGCACGGAGGAAAATCTCTTATCATTTATATCTCCGGTATAATTCGAGTACCTCCCTTACGTCTTTATTTAGTTTCATGCAAGACAATATCTCCCGATTCATCTATCAGTTTCAGATTTCAGATACCCCGCCGTTTTTATTACAGCGAAAGGGAGTTCAGCATCTGCTATTTCATTAAATACAATAAAACCGTAATATGAGAGCCTGCGTGCCTTCTGAAATCTTTGCAACCTGAGAAATTCTACTTACTTAACAGCTAAACCCATTACTGCTGACTAAGACAGTTTTCTACACAGAAAACAGAGGGTGGCATTTTAAAGTGTACGTTCAACAAGGAGTACCCGGATTCATGGTACCAACCAAGTCTGTTATTAAAGGCAGACTTATTTGCCAACTATCCTGGCAGTGATGGACACCTTTCGTATTCAGCAGTACGAAATAGAAAGTCGGTATAGATATAACAACACGATTAGAACTAATTTAGAAACGAATTCTGCACAAAATCCAATATATATATATATATATATATATATATATATATATATATATATATATATATATATATATATATATATATATATATATGTATGTATATCTAGTTTTTATGTATTGAGTTTAAATCTGAATACGAGTTCTAAAATACGTCACAGACATGGGGAGATTTTCCCTAATTCTCTAAGGTGAAGGTATTGAAATATATACAGAAGTTATTAATATATATATATATATATATATATATATATATATATATATATATATATATATATATATATATATATGTATGTATATATACATATATAACTATAATACGATGCTACAATTGTCGGGATGGCAAAATAGAAACATTATAATAGTTTATTAAAGTGTAAACCGAGTAAGCTTGTCTACCATTTTCAGCTCCTTTACTATTCTCAGTATTCTTTCTCTCTCTCTCTCTCTCTCTCTCTCTCTCTCTCTCTCTCTCTCTCTCTCTCTCTCTCTCTCTCTCTCTCAGCAAGATAAGTTGATTAAATAA
>NC_089784.1:25650503-25665503 GCF_040412425.1 Macrobrachium rosenbergii
AGTTCAAAATTTGTCATTCATTTTTGATCAGTAAACTGTTAGCTGTAAAATTTTTAAATCTTTCACTACAGTTTGTACGTTACTTTCTGTAAATGAAGTTAAATTTGGTTTTAGTTTCCTTCTATACACATGAAAACGTATGACAAAGGAATGTACGTGTGTGATGAAAGCGATGATTCATGAGTGTGATTTTCGCGTACATTCTTTATAGTTTATAATCAAATAACAGAGCGATTTAATTTAGGATTGTAGCTATATAGAGGAAAAAGCCCTGAAATTAGATTGCTTCTACGCTAATACATCTATGGTGTTTGTACTCTTTACCCATAAAATATTCGCTTGTTTAACTTATAATCTATTTTACTGAAAGATTTCAAGTGTTAAACCCTTTGCCTATACTGATATGTATCAAAGTCGATATTTGATTTTCTTTCTGTTATTATTAGTGTCTGTAAATCTCATTATTTTGACGAATCCTTCCTGGAGGTCTTTTTTTTATTGGTAACGGAAAAATATCTTTGCCAAATGTTTTCGAGTCAAATACATTGTTTCATCGATGATAAATGAACTAATCGAAAGTCTTACTGTGATATTCGTTTACCTTAGAATTTATATGTATTTTGATCGATTATCCATTATGTGATCGTAAAGGTAATGAATTTCTGTTCATTGTATTAAAAAGAAAAAATTTTTCTTCTTTCTTGGGGAATTATATGTTTTCCAGGTTCTGGGATAAATTGAAGAGTTTAAGGATGATTCATTTGTATGCCAGAAACCCACTCCATGTAAATATCAGCGAAACCTTATCGTATCTTCACGATGATGAATTGCAATGGCGCACTTCATTTAAAGCAACAACAGAAAGAGAGCGATGGAAATATTATTTGGCACTTTTTTTTTAATTTCGTTACATATTGTAATAAAAAATTTGTAACTAATATTTTTGCCATAGTCAAACTTATCATGGTCTTTTGATCTAAGAGAGAGAGAGAGAGAGAGAGAGAGAGAGAGAGAGAGAGAGAGAGAGAGAGAGAGAGAGACCCACTGCAGTGATTCAAGTTTATGGTTTTCATACGTCGCTGGAAAAAGAATGTTAAAATGATGGTATGTAATAGAGTCAAATAGTTCTTTGTCCCAATAACTAATGTACACCTCACTTAGTGTTTTTAAGGGGATAATACCACAAAAATTGGCCTCATAAAATAATCCATGAATTTGAAAAAACTTCAGACAATTTTCTATTTTACTGAAACGTGAAATGCAAACTGTAATTGAAAAGAGTCATTTTGTTAGAATTTAACATGCCAAACGACATCTAGGACATTACCTTAAAAGTAGACAAACCTCAGAATAATAATGGATACGAATGACAAAATTAAATATATATATATATATATATATATATATATATATATATATATATATATATATATATATATATATATATATATATATATATATATATATATATATATATATATATATATATATATATATATATATAAGCATTTATAACAATGGGCATGTTCTCTTCTGTTGAAATCATTTTTTTTTTTTTGTATTGAGGGAGTGGCCTTCCATAACAAAATGGAATTCGTCATTATTCTAATGGCGGCTGAGTTGCCGCTCCGCAAAGCACAAGCGACGGTAATCAGATCCGACGCCGTTCTATTTCATTAATATCCTAATTGTATTTGATGTCGCCATGGCGTTCATCAAATAACGCAAATTTGGCCGTTATTGAGTATATAGTATTAGGGATTGCATAACGTTATTTATGTCATTATTCAGCATGTCGCATTAAGGCTCGGGTTAACTAGCGTTACGCCACGTGACGCTCTGGGAGTATTAGGTAACTGTTTGGAATGTTAGCTCGCATTGTAATATTTTAATAATAATTCTTATGATATTTTAATTATTCATAGCGTCTGTTTCTTTGCAATAACGTTTTCAACGAAAATCTAGTAAAGTAAAAAATAATTGTTTTTATTTGATTAAAGCCAGTTTACTTTGTATAGAAGGAAGTCAATTATATTCTGTAGTTGGCAATAAATTTCTTTTTTTATTTTTGCACCGTAACTAAAGCATTTCAAATTAAACCTTGAGACAGTGTACTCGTTACAGGTTCGTTCTTTGAACATTACCGTTCTGTTCACATTAATGGTATTATGATATTATTATCCAAAAATCCTCGTATCTCTATTTTCACTCATGTATTATAAACTTATTACAAAGAAAATTATTTACACATTTATTATCTTTCACAGCTGCTATAAAAGCAGTTTTAATGAAAATGCCCTACTTACGTTTGGTTATCACTGCAATGGGGAATATTGTAGTCGACCTAATCTTACTGGGATTTGTGAAACATGCTCGGTATTATTGTTACATTATATGATTAAAATAGTCAATTTTAATATTGTCTTTTTATTCACTGTTAGAAATCTTCAGATACCTTTACGAGCATTACTTTTGACAGATTATCGTCGGCCTCTGCTACATCAAATATCCATCCTTTCTTATCAAAGGACAGATAAATGTTGAGGACAGCTGAACTAACTCACGGGGTCATTGTTTCTCTGTCAGCCTGAAACTTTTCTCGTCTAATCTGCATATCGCGGTCGTGACATTCAGAGATTCTGAGCCACCTCAGCGTTTCGGGTGTCAGTAAAATACAAATGGTTTTTCTCGTAGTTTTCGTGGGGTCTGTTTTTGCTACGCTGTTTTAATTTATATAAAATAAAATAAACACTTTAGGAAGCAAATGGCTTCAATGAAGAATCTTTCGAAATCTTAAAAGAAACTTTTAATCAGTACAAGTTAATTCTATCTTTATTTAAGCTCCTTCAAGTAAAGATCATTCAGGCTAAAGCATCGTGGTCCTTTCGTTTCGTGTTGTTAACCTAATTTGCCAGTATGCTCACCAATGTACTTATAATATCTTTGAAAACGTTGATGAATCATTACGATAAAGTATAGTTTAAAGAGAGAAATGCGTCACTAAACTTTGATATGGGAATCTAACAGTGATCTTTAGCCATTTTTGTCACGTTCTGAAGTTTAAAAGGAACGAATTGCTTCACACACACACACTAGAGTTATTGCGAGACTAGTCATATCTCAAGTTACGATTGATATTATATTCCTAAATATTTATTCGTCTTACTGTCTGCGTCTTCTTTCTGTATAGTAAAAGTAAACTGAAATATTAAGTTGCCCGAATTCGTAAATATATTCCGTTTATGATATTCCCCATTCAAAAAGCCCATTTGCCATATCCTGCAAAATTTTGGTCACTCTTGGGTCGACCAAGTGATATTTTTCATGGGATTCGTTACACCAGCTATAATCATACTGTGAAAATCTTCTGCATTGGCCGTGAGCTGACAACGAAGTCAAGCAAGAGAGAGAGAGAGAGAGAGAGAGAGAGAGAGAGAGAGAGAGAGAGGTGAATACATAACCTAATTGCCTGTTACACTATCCAGACAAGGCAACCACCAAAGGCATTTTTTCATATTTATTTTCAACATCCTCGACAGATCCCTCGGAATGAAACTCCAGGCGAAACGTGAACTCATGCGTTCCATCGAGAGAAATGTAACCTTCACCTGGACAGGAGCAATGACCTTTACGTCGCTTGGCTATTTCTTTTTTTACCAGCTATCTTGTTTATACCCTTCGGTGGTTCTAAGCTGTCCTTGGCTTTGTGTGTCTCCTAGGAGATTTTTGTTTAATGTCTTGCCAATGTACCCTGTAAAAGTTACGTATCATCAGTAAAATCAGCCAAAATTTGTTTCGAAATGTCACTTCTGTAATTCATTGCTTATTTGAAGGATCATTTCCATGGTTTCCTTAATTGAGCTGTGATATATATTTTTCATATCGTGTTTTCCATCGCTGATACAATGTGACTCCGCAAATACCAATGAACATTTTTACCTTGTTTATTGATCACTGACGTATTCATAATTGTGTTGGATATCCGGTATTTCGAGAAGAGAGAGCTATTCAATTAATCATAGATATAATATCAAGTTTAACTAGAATCATCATTATAATTGATGCAACAAATATGGAGAACATATGTTTTTTTTCTCGTACTTGATGAAGTTACCCCGCTGATAGAAATTAATCACCAACCGAGAGTCAGTCGTTTACAAAGGATTTGAAGACACAGAAAGGATACATGTGAGCTGTCGTTAACAAAGAACATTACTTATACTCTTAACTTCTATTGAAAAGTTACACATAACAATTTTCACGGTCCTACTTATTTCTAGTTACTTAGAAAATATGCAGCATATCTCCTTAAATGAGCACACTAATTTCTCTAGTTTATTGAGGTTATCGGAAAGCAATGAATAATAATATGGATCATTAGCTACAATCACTTATTTCCAGGTAGAAAAGCAACTGTTTGAAAAATATATGACAGTGAACTGTTACTTGTATTATTTCTAAAAAAAAAAAAATTGAAGGAAGGAGATGATTTTAGTAGTCTGTGATTTCATAAATTTCGAAAGTATTTAGACTCACTTTATTATTGTCTTTTTATTTGTGAACAGCAGAGGATGAACGTAAGAAGAAATGAGAGCTTACAAGCAGTTACAATATTTGTAATGAATAGACCTTTTCCCTTAAGAGGAGTTAACGACGAAAATAAAATTACATTTACGGGGAAATTGCTGGTCGGAGGATGATCCCTTGTTCTCAGAATTTAATATTAGTTGTAGTTTTTCGATTTATTTTATGAACACTGACTTCATTTTATCACTTCATCTTCCAGGCACTCCTATTCTTCTAGGATAATAAATGGAATTCGTTGTTGCATGCACGAACACACATGCACACACACACACACACATCTATCTGTATATATATGTGTGTGTGTGTATCACTGTTACAGAACTAATGATTTCAAACCTGGAAGGAAGTATCTCATTACAGTAGAAAGTACAAAAAAAAAGCTATATATCGTTGGTTTCATTACTTTTGTATTCAGAATCCCCCCCCCCCCCGTCTCTTTGAAAAAAATAATCAACAATTCTATTCACCTGAACTGGAAAAGGCAATCATGGGCCACGCTGAATTCTAATTGCAATTTCATCATAAACAATATGCAATGGGGGAAAATGCTACTTCATTTATTGCGACATGAATTAATGGGGCCAGACGTTTTTGTGTGTTCAGTGAGTGGATCTCTGTTTGGACGTGAAGGTGTCATTTCCATGACATTTCCCTTCTCTCAGAAACACAGACGGCCAACAACGCTTTTACCTATTTTATGAAAACGGTTCTCCGTTATACGCATATGTCAGCAAAGTGAGAATGTTATGAATTCCTGGAAAAACAATGCATTCAGCTGGTTAACTATGAAAGGAATCCAGACAATAATAACCCAAAGAACAAAGGAAAATTAATGAGTAGACAACCTTATCATTGCGAAAGCTTGCTGGAAGAGAGAGAGAGAGAGAGAGAGAGAGAGAGAGAGAGAGAGAGAGAGAGAGAGAGAGAGAGAGAGAGAGAGACCGTATCTCCTCTGTCGAGATTGCCAACACCTAAAGTAAGAAATTCATTAGCACACTTCTTTTGTGAAACCGAGCTGGATTTATGCAGCGATTCCTGTTTTAATCTGTTTACCAGAAAAAGTTCCTGACAGGATTTCATTCTGGGTTTACCAAGTGTGCACAAAAATGATTTCAAGAATTTGGTAGAATTGACAGTGATACTTCCCTCATGTTCAACAACCAATATTATAAACAAAAAAGATAACTTTGTTATGGGTTGCTCTTTATCTGGGGCATAAGCAAACGTAGTTTTCTACTTTAAAGCAAAACAGTGGTTTAATAGATGTTATGTTGATTTAGAGCTTGTTTATAAATAGGCGGTAGGTAGATGTTAATTTTATTATGTTGAAAGGTGGACCTTTTGCTAATCCAATCTTAAGTGACCACCAACCAACATCCTAAAAATAGGTTTACTATAAAAGCTGATAATACATTTCCCAGGTAATAGATATGATAATAGCCTTGATGTTCTGCTAATTTTCAGACTGTGGCACTCCCATCTTGAACGACTACCAACATCCCAAAATCAGGTTTAGTATAAAAACTTTATGTCAATATTCATGGATAATGGACGTTGTAGTAGACTTCCGATCTCAGACATCTTGATCCCAAAGATCTCTGACAGAATGAATTTACTTAAAGGATACCTTCTCAGGATTAGGAATCAATACTTTAACTGATAGTTTCAAGAGTCTCCAGAAAACACACATTTACGATCATGTTCTACAGAATACTGTAAATAGACAGATATCAACACGCGAAAGTATTCAGACTGAAATAATAATCTAAGAGAATTTTTCCCTCAGTGACGTTGTTCACGGATTTTTTTTAAGCGAGGGTAAGGTTCTTGGAACAAATATTGAAGCCAGATTTATCATTTTGAACAAAGAATCCCATTTATGACAAATTTCCATTTTTAGATGATTGTAACAACAGTTCTTTTCATTCTAGGAAAAAAATCGATTTACGTTGATAAATTTTCCACAAATGAAAATAATAATTGTATTTTAAACAAAACTAAATCGAAAAGGTTCCTTAATCATAAACACAAGTTGCCATCAGCTTATACGAATCCTTGAGTGTTTGGCGTTCCTGTTGCCCAAGTTACCAATTAGAGTATATTGGCTTCTCTAAGGGAACCCCTTTCTCACGGTACTGCGATCATAAGGGAGTGAGCTGCTTCCCCAACCAGCCATCACGGAGCCCAGTGTCATAACCCATTAGATGTACATTGCAAGAACATAATATGAAACACCATCTTTAACCTTAGTAACTTCAAAAATTAATATTTTACAAATGATTCGATTGCAAAACGCAGTTTTATTTAAAAAAACAAAATGACGTAGATTGATACGAGTCTAGTTTTCCACTAAAACTGAATCTATATATTGGCATCGTGTACACTTTCGTATTGGGATTTACTTTATAATTTTTAATGTTAACGTTCCATGTTCTCAGATTTACCTTCACCAGGCCTCGATATAAGCATGTATGTATTTATGTATATCCCCATGTATACATTCATGTATGTATGCCTTGTTAGGCTTCAGTAAGACGAGATGATTTAGATTCCAGATTCTCTAATTTCCAAAGTACAAGCTCTCGAAGACATACTGTACACCCATGACAAGGACTGTATGTCTTCGAAAGCTTGTAATTTGAAAATTAAAGAATCTGGAATCTAAACTATTTTGTCATATTGAAACCTAACGCGAGCAGTATGAATATATATATACGCAACTAGTTGTATGTATGTGTGTATATATATTAAGTAAAAACGACTCATCGACACAACATTCCCTAAGCCTTGACAATAACAAGTGGTGAAAATGAATCATAGATTATATGTGCGCCTGTCTTGACTAGGCAGATGGGTGACAAATACCTCAAAGTAATCAGTTATCGTGATTCTCAAAGTATAGTGAATATGATAACGGGTATATATATATATATGTATATATATATATGTATGTATGTATGTATGATGTATGTATGTATGTATGTACAATAATATGATTGTGTGTGTGTGTGTGGTTTCACAGCATCTAAAGTCGCAGACGCAGAAGGAATTCAGACGAGTTGGCTTCATTGCTGAGGTTATAAACATGGCATCCAAAGCCTGTTATATAAACGATGCCGTCATCTAATACTAACGAAATTGGGAGCTGTCATGTCATGTCCTCATAGTAATGCCATCAAAATATCAAATATAATTATTGACCATAAAGGTAATCTAATTTTCTCACCAGCAGAAAGTCTCTCTCTCTCTCTCTCTCTCTCTCTCTCTCTCTCTCTCTCTCTCTCTCTCTCTCTCTCTCTCTCTCTTCCGGAAGTGACATAATATGCACCCTTTTTTCCGCTTTAACCAAAAGAGTTCGCCCAGTCGCTGACGTTTCCTCCACCATAAAGTCCTATATCCGGGTGTACAACCTTCATTCCCGTTTCTCCAACCATAGTCACTTCTTGCCTCGCGGATCATAGTACGCTTTTTGGAAGAATGTAGTCGGTATATTACCCCTCCGATGGGACGAGCTTGTTTCGTAGCGTGAGATAGGGAAGCGAATGCAAGGGAAAGCGCTGGAATAGAGATCTGCCACGAAAGAAGACTATTTGAATCGTGTTGTTTTTGATGTACATGAATAGCTATATGCTTTACGAATAACATTTTTCCATCCTAACTATCCTTTTATTGTTTTGACATTTGAATTTTCTATTTTTCTCTCAAAATAGGATTTATCTTTTCGTTGGATAGGGAAGTGGGTGCAAGGTAGAACGCTGCCGAGGAAGAAGAATTTTGAAAGCATTTTCATTTTGATGCACAAGAATAACTATATGCTTTACGAAAAACATTTTTCGTTCCAACTATCCTTTGTTTGATTTTATATTTGAACTTTCTATTCTTCTCTCAGGACATAATTTATCTCTTCGTCATAGCGTAAAACCCAAGCTACAACACAATTCCTACGGACAGCGTGAATTCCAGCAGGGATTTTCGCTTTTAACAATGAAATTCAGGTGGACGGTGGAAGCCAAGGAATGTGTAAACAGAAAGGGACTTAGAATATAGGGAGGCATTGCCCGAAAGCAGACCTTTGATCTGCAGTTGGGCTGTCCGGAGCGGGCAATTTCATTAGAACGAACTAAAGGTCATCAGTATCAACAAGACTACTGTACTCTCAGGCATTTAATGGCTGAATATATTTCATGAATCCAAGGAAGACGTAAGATCATATTTTTATGATTCTTTTCACAATTAAATATTTGTCTGTTTTCAGTTAACACCGGCCATTAGAGTGAAATATGTATTAATTTAATACGAGTGCGTGTATAATTTTAAAATGAAAGTTATAGTGAATTTTTATGCCTGCCAATAACAGCAGACTGGGAAAACATAAATTATGTAGTACTTGGGTGATGGAAAAGGGGAACAGCAAATAATGAAGTTATAAACAGAAAGCCTAAGACAATTCAATATCTCTCTCTCTCTCTCTCTCTCTCTCTCTCTCTCTCTCTCTCTCTCTCTCTCTCTCTCTCTCTCTCTCTCGCTTGAATCACATTTAATCCCAGGAAGTTGTCGATCGTACTACAAACTATCTTGGAACAACGACTGGTAAGAACGACATTTATGTAAGTTCATTTTAATTACCAACTCATTCGGAGGGAAACTGTTCCCTGACTATGGCCTGCTCACAAAGCCTTCTTGTGTGCTGATAGTGATCTTCACCAAAGAAAATCGTCATGACAGTTTAATTACGTCTTTTATTCATCTATTAATCCACTTGCTTATTTTCCTTGTATTTTTAACGGCGTTTTCAAGGACATGGAACAGAGAACGCACACATACAAACTCGATCGCGCTTACGGCGCACCGAGCGCGCTACATACCGCATGAACAATTCACAGCTCTTGAGCAACGGTTAGATCAAGCTTAATATTCCACTCTGTTTGGAACAGCGCTTCCCCGTGAATCTTTAAGCGGACGAATCGGTTCCCCAGAGGAACTCATATCATACGGAGTCCCGGATGACAACATTATGTATGATTTCCTTGCTCTCCTGCAGCCGTGTCATAATACGAAGTCATTTATTCTTAGTTTTTTTTTTTTATCAGCTGTGATTTCTTAGGGAGTTCATCGATGTAATTATAGTAGGTGACCAATGATGTAAATCAGCCCTTTCTTTCTTCAGATATTGTGTCAGGTATGGTTGCTGATGTAAGATATGGAATAAAAATAGAGTGAAATTATGGATCTTTGAGCTTTTATAAGATTTCATATTCCGGAGAAACTATTTGAAAAAGACCAATGACCAAGTGTCGCAAAGCTAGTTCATTAATACAGCAACAAGGGAAAGAAAACCCAGTGATAATAGAGTAACAATATAATATAAATGAATTGTAATTCCTCCTTTGGAGACACTTAATCCAATTACTGTGTCCAAAGGATTTAATTATTGAACAAATCGTTATTGATCACGGTATTACGTTTGAAGATACGTCTCTTCCAAATGACAAGAAGAACATTAACATGGAAAATAAAATAGAGAAAAATCCATAGATAAATTATTTCATCTGTTAGTTAATAACATTTGGTAGGTCATAGTTTATTTTTCTGTGGGGGGGAGGGGTGGCGGTATAGGCTTACCTTGATTCTTACTTGGTGAGTCTTCAGAAGAAATCTGATACGTGTTTAGTAATCTACTTCAGAAAATAAGGAGAGATGAATATAAGTAATAATTGTAAATAATATTTTGAGGAATATATGTGCAACAATAACTGGTAGACTTTATTAATTTTGTCAAAGTCTTCAAAATTCTGAAACACAAGAGGCAAGGAACTTAAATTACCGGCATTCAAAACTTTGTGACACTCGTGAAATGTAAAGATAACTGTCATCGATATATCATTAAATTAATCTTTACTTATCATTAGACATTGCAAAGCAATGTGACTGAATAAATGCTGTTATTAGAATATGAACTGGTGCATCTTCCGAAGGCCGTATTAAAGCTATAGATGTGCTTAGATAGGACTTCCATGATCTGATTTGCATAACTTCAGTTCCACTGAAACGGTGTAAATAAATTCAGATAGGTTCACTTTAAGCCCGAATTTCTCATAGATAGATATAGATATAGATATTATACACATGTACACATATTATATATATATATATATATATATATATATATATATATATATATATATATATATATATATATATATATATATATATATATATATATATATATATATATATATATCACATGTGGACAAACATTCTTAACTTTTATTGGAAGTAAGTAGGCTGTACCTGAGTACCACGCAATAATTCTTGTGGATACTTCTGTCACGCACTCGGAGCGTAAATATAATGTAATTTTTTTTTATTTGTTCTGTGAATACGGTTTTAGTAGACATAGAGGACATGTAAGATCATTGTAAATCCATTTCTAACCCAGTATATGTGTATCATACTACTTTATTTTCTGAGGAACTTATACAAATGTCCGGGGAATAACTTTCCAAGGTTTCAACTATGGAAAATATCTCGATGTTTATTATGAATTCTAATCATACTGAACTATTCTTAATACAAAAATAATATGTTGACTGAAAACTCTTTTGGGAAGTGAATGATTATTTAGACGTATATTAAATGATAAATAAAATTTTTTATTTCATTTTGCTGTAGTGCCTACCACTGCATTTTGTAACTGCTAATTATATTCGTTGATAGATAATATATGCAATAAAGATCGGTCAATAAAGAGGTATATATTGTAAGGTCTTAAATTGATTAGACCGAGTCCTTCAAATCCATAATAGGTCTCATTTCCCTCGACACCTGACCAAACTTAAGAACCACCGTTGAGCAAGGACCGGTGGGGCCCTAAGGCCGACTTAATCTGAAAACAGTTAACCAGCCTTGACACGAACAATAAGGGATGACCAGACTGTATGGCTACTAATTCCAAGAGAGCAACGCCAAAAGTAATATCATTTACTAAAAAAAAAAGAAGCAAATAACTAAACCTTTCGACGGTGTCGGAGTAAATATAGGATTTTTGGAGAGTAGTCATCGGTTAGACAGTATTTGGTTCACATTCTAAAGAATAATATAGTAAGTGAAGAGCTGTTTAGATAGATAAATAGAGAAATGGATAGAGATATAGACAGAGAGATAGATAGATAGAAAGATAGACTGAGAAATAGATAGATAGAGAGATAGATAGACAGATACATACCCAGCGCAGGCAACTGTCAATCAGTGGAAAACGTGACAGGCCTGAAGTTCCCAGAATGAAATAAGCGCAAAGGAACAAGAAGGAAGAAAGAAGTCACTCTCGTGTGTTCTGCCAGACGGAATCAGAATGACACTGGTTTTAAAGGAGAGGAAAGCAGACAGATCTTGGGATAGTAGAAGCACGAGAGATCTGGCACAGGAACTAAGTCAAGAGCAAAAGGAAAGAAAAGAAAACGAAAAAAAAAGAGAGATGAGGATTTTAAGATTTTAAGGCTTCCTCGGGTGAGGTATGACTAGAATCTGACAGAAGGAGGTTGCATAGATTAAAAAGGGGATGTTACTTGATTAGAATTATTGACAATCGATGAGAAAAGAATCTCAGACATAAATCGGCGAAAAGGGCCTTAATTGGCTGTATTTCCCATATGACCTACCCAATAGACCGAGATGAAGACCTGCTCTTTTATTTTTTACCTTTTTTTTTTATTTGAACCTATTGGCTTAAAAGGGTGTCAACTTTCAGCATAAAGTATAATTATAAATGTCCGGGAGACGGCGAAGAATGAATAAAAGAAAAGCAGTCAGAGAGAGAGAGAGAGAGAGAGAGAGAGAGAGAGAGAGAGAGAGAGAGAGAGAAAGAGAGAGAGAGAGAGAAGGATAAAGAGAGAGTGAGAGAGAGTTAGCGAGTGCGTGTGTATGTGTGCGAGTGGGTTTTGCGGGCGTGGAGACCATGCGCGGGTTCACTGCAGCGGCGGGCTGGAAGGGGGTCCAACCCGCTAGTGTGGGGCCGCCGTTGCTTGTGATCTGGCCGTGTCGCCGCCGCGCTCGTCTGTGCCGTTGCCGCCGCCGCTAACTGCCTCGCGTTGTCGTCACCACAGCCACCAATAACACCAACCACCACTACCACTACCACTACCACCACCGCTATTACCACCCTTTGCGCTCTTTCATCATGTGGAAAGAGAGGGACCGCCTCCATGACGACCTTTACTCTTAAAAAACAGAAGAGGAAGAAGAAAAAACAATGAAAGCCAATCCAGTTTCCTTCCCTTAAGTTTAAGTCTGTTCGAACTTGCGCTGCTTCCATTTACTTGACGGACCAATGTGACACTGGAAGATCTCTGGAAACGGCCGGAAAATTATTGGGACTTTTTTTTTCGTTTCTCTGTGGTTTCATTCTCGCTTCACGCTCCTCCTCGCCGTTAGATTCAAATTTCATAAAGGTAATTAGCAGAGGACTCCTCCCACGGGTAATTAACATATCAAACAAAGACATTTAAGAATAGAAAAAAAAGAAAAATGATTGTACTGCAGTTCAAAAGCACCGGCACAACTAAATGAAAAGGAAGAATCTTTCCTCCAGGCAATTCAGGCCTCCCTTGAGACCACCAAAACCAGGAGAAAGGGGGGAGGAAAAGAGAAGGAAAAAAGGAAAACGGAGGAAAGTGAGAGAGTGTGTGTAGCAGCAGCAGTGAAGTTCAGTCGGGAAAAAGACAGAGCACCGAGAAGGCGGCCGATTGTGAAGCAGAAACGGGAAAGAAATACACGGTTTCAAATCACTTCTGAAAATCCCCCACCACCCCACCCCCACCCCGTAACACCCAGACACCCCCTCCCCATTCTCACTTTGGCGCACCTAGCACTCGTTCCGGTATGTGCCCCCTCAGGCTTACGGTTCGGTATGCATCGGCAGAGGAAGTCAATAGAATATATAATGTAATACTATGTTCTCAACACCTTCGATGTGACATTTGCGTGTAGTGTCTTTGCAACTCACACAGCTTCGTATTTATACTATGTTCAGCGCACAAATGATGTCTAGGTGTATAGTTATTCCGCGTCTGTGTTTACTAAGCAAGTGGAAGCCTTTAACGAGTAGCAGCAGTGTGATATAAATGAACGAACTAGTGTTGTCTGTCGTGTTTCAGGTTCTCTTAGGAGGGACATTCTGTCATCAAGAAAATTGCCCGGGAACAAGAGTCAGGTTCCGCGTGTTTTTGTATCTGTCTTTTCCTTGATGTCAGCACGGCCGAAAGATAAAAGAAGAGCGGAGGACAGAAAAAAAAATAGACATTAGGAAAAAACCGCGGCTTCTAAAGATCCCTATGGAAAACTTCTGTGAGTTTCATTCATTAAGATACGTAAAACTATAAGACTTAGGAAAATTCCGGACACAAAATCGTACTCGCAACCGAGTGGAAGACAGATAAGACCCGTCAACCTTCAGCCGGGGAGAAAGTGTTATATCTAAAGTTTCCCATAAAGATTTTCTATTTTTCGAAAAGTATTTTGGAAGATTTATCCTCCCCCACTCTTCTCTATCTCTCCCGCTCGCTCTTTCTCTCTATTCTTCGCTCGATTCCTCCATTACCTCTCGGATATCTTGCCCCATCCTTTATCACTTTCTCACCCTCCCGGAGGGCACAAACTTTTTACCTTAAAGGCCATTTGCTGACAGCCTTAGGGCAAAAGCTTAGCTCCTTATGAAGTTTCAGGACCTTTGCTCAAGAAATTATTGTTATTTGCTCAGAGAGTTTTTAAGTTTCGGGACCATTTGGGGTTTGGCTGGCGTAAGGACCGAGGGAGAAAAATAGGATGTCATTTCCTTCACTGACCTGAGAAGAATCTGATTTCAGTGGGAAACAAGAGATTTTGCAAGTCACGTCAGAAGACTCTCGAATAATTTAGTTATGAAAGTCATTAGTGTGTCTCGCAGGCTAGGAAGTTCTGAAATGTAACTCTTATGAAAACAAGGGGCAAAACATAAAAGCGTATCGAACCACCGCCTCCCGGATCAACAACCAAAGAACGGATGGTATAAGGACACTAACCATTTAACCCTTTCAAGGATCACTTACCATGAGCCATAACTAACTGTATCTAAGCTGAGACAGAGAAGAGAATTGTAATCAACAGATAAGTCATATCTTGATTGCAATAGAACGAATTAAACACAAGACTTTTCTCCTTTCTTTCCTTTCCATTTCGTCGGTGGCACAAAATTTGACCCGAGTCCTCAGCCTCCGCGAAGGAAATCCATCACATCTAGCGCCCGCCCCAAAAAAGATACTGCCCCCAAAATTGTCCTCCTTTCCGAGGCAATATGACGGGGTGGGGAAGAGGAGTGGATTGAAGCACTTTGTGGGCGTGAGTAGGAATTCCTGGGGCGTGGTTCTAAAGCCACTAGTG
>NC_089784.1:25670503-25748003 GCF_040412425.1 Macrobrachium rosenbergii
ATCATAAGAGTAAAACTGAAATCTCACTCTCATTTCCAAGCGAAACATTTAAATTGATCACTAATAACTTTCATATTAAGCTTTTCATCATAAAAGCAAACGAAAAGCAAAAAGCGCAACTTTCTAATATCGATAGTGGATAACGTCATTCGACTCTTCTTGGAAGCTAATATTAAGAAAAAGTGATTTGAATTGAAGCACTTTTTTTTCAGGCCATGATGCTGAATGCTCGCAGAAAATAAAATGAAACACAGGATCGTTGATTAAAAGAGAATTTTTGTCTCTTGCAATGAAACTGTTCATCTACAGTGTTAGCATGGTCAACTGGAGAGAGGGAGAGAGAGAGAGAGAGAGAGAGAGAGAGAGAGAGAGAGAGAGAGAGAGACATATCAGTAACATGCGAGCAGTTTCTCTCGTGTTTTATGCTTCTAAACAGCTGTGCACTAGTAATGAATGACCCTTGGTTTCACATCTGTACAGAAGACTTTAGAAAGGACATTTTCTTTTGACTATATGTGTGTGTTTGCGTGTGGCGTGTGTATGTATATGTATCCGATAACGGCTTGCTTTCGAAGTTTCGGTATTCATATTATATACGAATGCTGTAGCAACGTCGTCCAATATTTAAACCTTAACTCTCCGGTCCCTTGGACTGACATAACTCACTCGCAACAACTAATGCACGCTGTTAGACTTCTGCATTGCGCCCTCTGTGTTTCATCCCCAGTTGTCCGCAAACAGCCACCAATATTTTGTGGTTCCAACAATTCACCGATTTACTTTGCGTGTCTGGGTTCCCTGGGTGTTAAATGTATTCCTTCCTCGGAGAGGCTCAAGTGATCATCTGTGCTCCATAGAACTTTATCCCCAAAATCTCATGGAATTACTTACCCTGGACGATGTTGATGTTAACCAAATCTTGCTCTTAACCGACGTCTTACTAGAATACACGTTTATTAATTTACATATCTTATTGGCTTCATTATTATTATTATTATTATTATTATTATTATTATTATTATTATTATTATTATTATTATTATTATTATTATTATTATTATGAGGCGAGCTGAATTTATATGGCTGTACCTGGCAGGCTCCGTAGAGCAGAATTTCCATATACCGAAAAAGGTATGAAATTAAAAAATGCACATGTCGAGGAACGATGTTCGATTTTATTTATTCTAGTTCTCTCTCTCTCTCTCTCTCTCTCTCTCTCTCTCTCTCTCTCTCTCTCTCTCTCTCTCTCTCTTGGTTACCAGTCAAGGTATTTCATTAGGCATCAGTATGATTGCTTTAATGCCTAAAGCAGGCTACTAATTTGTCATTTACCAAACGACTCAAATGAAAATCCTTCCTCTTTGTCTTTCCTTAAACACTTTGATGTAATTGATTCAAATCAAATCGGTTTTGATTAATTACCCAGATTTCTGCGAAATCTTATTCTGCACATTTTGGCGAGGGGTCTCTCTACCACGATCATGTTGTTTAGTCTTATAAAATGTTTTTTCCTTGACGTATTCTTGTGGTTTTGGGTTTTGGTCTCTATTTCATTTTTACTCCGTTTTCTTGTGTTGATGTGGTTCATTTGAACCTATATTGTTCTTTAGTTGCTTTTTTCTAGTTTCTTTACGTTTTTAAAGAATTCCCTATTTATTTTCTCCATTACAAGCTTTTCTCTCTTGCCGGTAGTTCTTTCTGTGCCAAATCTCAATTTTTAAGTATTCAGCACTGATATTTTCCTTTAATTACTTTTTTCTATTTCCCTTACAGTTTTTTTCAAAGAATTCTCTATTTTCTTCATTAAGAGCTTCTCTCTTTCTTGGCGATAGTTCTGTTCTGTCTTTACCAAACCTCATTTTGCAGCATTAACTGTAAAGCATCCGGCTAATATATACGTTTTTTTGCTGGACCTTGTAATTATCACATATCGTGAGCGCAAAGAATCCGAACCTTTTTTAAAGGCAAAGAACTCCATTCTGGTCGGTACCAAATCCTGCATACGAACCTCCTCGCATAGTTTCATGTTTACTGTTGTTATTGATATTTTGCAGTCACGAACACGCCGAGTTCCCAAGCAAAGGGAGTTGGTGGAATCGTTAATTTTAGAGCTTTAGATTCTTATTATTGCAAGGTGACAATCTGGGGTCTTTTAAGGTCAGATAGTAGCAGAAACATTATAGGAATTGCAGTATAACGAAACTGTATCTATGCATAAATGATTATTATAACTGAGTACAAAAAAAGGAGAAAATCATTTCGTCTGTATAGATTTTTTCTTTGTCAGTCAGGTGTTCTCCTGTGTATTTTCGGTATTATGCAAATCAAACTGATTATATATTTATTCTTTTTTGTATTCTTTTATTTATCTATCTAGTGTCTTAAAAAAGTTATTATGAACTGCAAAAGCAACTGCTATTAGAATGGAATCACTAAAAAGCAGTTTACAATTTCTTCAGATTTATTTTGCACTTCGTAACAGTAGTAAAATATTTCAGGAGTTAATCGATGAATAACAACGTCATGTCTAATTACTAGCTAAAACAGTCCAATATATCTGTTGATACACAGGGTATAAATTTATACAAAACCTGAAATATCAAGTTGCTTACCCCTCCATTTTATATTTCTTTTCTTCTTCACACACTTTTCCACTTCTGGTCACTTTCATTATCTTACTATCAGTCCATCTCCTAATCTCCTCCCTTACCCTTCTCCTCCTTCTCTTCGTTTTTCTTCTTTTCTCATTGCCGCTACAACATTTTTCAGATTTTCTCTCCTATCTGGGATTAAAATAAGAGATTTCTTTTCGTCTCCCGTCCATCGTGATACCTCTGATCTCAGGGTACGTCTGGATGCTCCGAGGTATCCCGGTGGGAGATTTGTGAGGGATATTTCTCAATGCTATCAATTCCCATTTTCTTGGCATTGTCTCAGTTTTACGAATTTCTGCAGATAGCTGTACGTTTTTGTCCTTGGCGATTCTTCTTTTGAAAATTTTCTTACACCTGATGAATCTTATTTTAGGATGGTGTGGGTATACTCTGATGTTAAATATGTTCTTTCTTGGCTTATCTGTTGCATAGAAGGTTGTCGCGTTGCCTATCTGTTGCATAGAAGGCTATATGCAAAGGGAATGCTTCTACCTGTTGAAATGTTTTCTTGATGGGTTATAAATAACTCATTCCTCCCTGCCTTTCAATCAATGCTTCTCTAGCAGGCCATAAAACCATCGACAAAATAATAATAATAAAAAAACTCATAATATGAAAGGAATTCATTATCACCTCTCCCCCCTTCCTACCACCCCTTCATACATACCCAAAGGATTAATTAAAACTACTGTTACTCGTAGTACTGTGGCTGTGCCTTCAAGAAAGAGGTGTTGGCCAATAAAATGACCCTCGAGACTTCGTGCTGATAATGGGTTCAGCAGTGTGAAGCACCGGCACCACTGCACTCTTGCCATCACGCATTGCCACGCGCTGTGCAACAGCAAGTCTCCGGTGCTGTGTAACAGCAAGTCTCTGAAGAGGAGATCGATGTCTCTGGCTCCTGTCGTTATCGCAGTATCTTCAGATGCTCTCAACGCATATGATTCACTGATACGTTTAATAAGGCGTCACGTCATTGCTTCAGGAGCCTGACTTGGAAATGCTTAAGTGTTGCATAACAGTCGCTGTTTTCGCTCCCTGCGAAGGGACGCTGCTTCGTGACGGTGATGTTGATGGCTTTCTTGTCTAAAGACTCCGTGTTTGTGTATCTAAGCACTGCATATATATATATATATATATATATATATATATATATATATATATATATATATATATATATATATATATATATATATATATATATATATATATATATATATATATATATATATATATATATATATATATATATATATATATATATATATATATATATATATATATATATATGTGTGTGTGTGTGTATGTATGTATGCATGCATGTATATTCCCTTCCTAAGGCTGGCTACAGAGGAAAATAACACAAGGCTCACTGCCACGTTCAACTTGCGCAGGGAAATAACATATCTGTCTTGCACAGTCTCACGTCTTGCATTCCAAAAGATTTTCCAACCCGTCTAACTAACACTTGCCTTGCCTCTTTCGCTTTGCTTTTCACATTTCTTTTCTTCACCGAATTTCTGGATCCTCTTTTCACATACATTAGTGATTATATGACCAGCCTATTTGTACATTTTAATACATTTAAAATTTCTCATTGTACACATCAGCATTCATTGCTCTGTTTTCTATGACTTCATTACCTTGGTATTTCTTAATCCTGCAAACAGTCGCTTTCGAATTGACCGTTGATACCAGTTTTTTCCGCTTCTCTTTATTATCACCGACTAATAGTGAATCAACCTGTAAATGCTAGCTAAACTCCCTTTAACGCCAAAATCCTCACAGACACACGAAAATCAGGACAGAATCTATCTGTGAACTATGTAAATTGTGAGGCATGTGTTAAAGAAAAGATAATCGGTGACTTAATGCGTAATATGTAAATGTTTTCGTCAAATATTTTGTCCATATACTAACTCTTTTAAGGTTTTCTGTTTCGATGGTCCCTAACCTCTTTCCTCCCACTTTCCTGTAGATGAAATTGATTTTTTGACATCCAAAACTATGTACTAATGATTGTAGCTTGATTTATAAACATGATATTTGTTACTATTCTTAATATATATAAAAATTTTCGTCTGCGGTTCAAAAAAAAAAAAGACACCCGGAGAAATATTTCCTACTTCAGTAGACCTGTCTCTCGGTATACCGCCTCTCTCTCTCTCTCTCTGAAGGGTTTTTTATGGAACTGACTTGCGTTCGCCAAAAAACAATTTCTTATACGAAAAATACTGGTATTTTATTATATATATATATATATATATATATATATATATATATATATATATATATATATATATATATATATATATATATATATATATATATATGTGTGTGTGTGTGTGTGTGTGTGTGTGTGTGTGTGTGTGTGTTTATATAAAAATATATATATATATATATATATATATATATATATATATATATATATATATATATATATATAATATATACACCTCTTGAATATTAAATAAACCCATATCAGCAAGAGCGTATTTATTTCTCCAAAAAGTAAAAGTCTGTATGGCATACACAAGAAACCGTTTTCAGCCGTAGCTGGAGGGCCATATTGATCCTTTACAAGAAAGACCCGGCCAACGAAATGTTGAGAACAAAATACTGATTCCCTGATTGTGCAGTCCAAATGAGATCCCATTTTGAGAGTTTCGTTCTGTCCTTGTGTCTTCTTTTTATTTTTTTTTTTTTTGCTCATCTGCCTCTACACGGAAAAATCTTTAGCATGGAAGGAACAGTTAGAGAGAGAGAGAGAGAGAGAGAGAGAGAGAGAGAGAGAGAGAGAGAGAGAGAGAGAGAGAGAGAGAGAGTACTCTTTTTAATATGACTTTTATTTTTTTTTTATTTTGGTCATCTGCTTTTACACGGAAAATCTTCAGTGTTAAAGGAACACTGAGAGAGAGACAAACACACGGACAGACAGACAGAGACGGAGACAGACAGACAGACAGAGGGAACTCCGTTTTCATGTCACCGGCCTCACAGTATACAGCATAAGATCTGCATTAAGTCTGATTTATTGAATACATGTGTAATCCTAAATATTAAATTCATTTCGTAATGTATGCGATATATATAACAATAATCATAAATCCATGGTAATAATATATATATTCACCAACAATTATATGATGTGTCTAAGTATATAATCCATACACACATACAATGCAAATTCTTTCCTGAAGTAGTTCCTTGGAATTACATGTTTCTGTTATTAAATATTCATCAACATTCCGCGTTTGAGTGGCTTCGAAGAGCTTGTTATATTCTTTTATTTCAAGATTGATAGAATAATCTAAATTTCATGAAAGTACACCTCTTTTATTATGAATGACCATTTTCTCATTCCTAAGCTTTGCTCCGATAAAAATAAATATTTTCTGTTATCTAAAGGATTTTTTAAGGAAATGTGTATAAACATCATATTAACCTAATCATGCCATGTGTATTTGATTATGCAAGAGAAGAAACTTGAAAATTCAGTAAGTTATTCAGAATACCGATTACTGAATGATATTCAATCAAGCTTTTCTGAGTTAATAAGTCTTTATATCATTTTCATAAGGGCTCAAAAATGTCTAAGCATGGATCTACATAGTTTCCATGAAATTCTCTTGGCTTGTACAGTTTATCAAGCTATCTTCAGTTTCAAGTTTTCCTCTAAAAATGTAAACATTGACCTTACAATTTAAACAATTATTTCCTGCTCCAGTAGATCAGCCAGTCTCTCTCTCTCTCTCTCTCTCTCTCTCTCTCTCTCTCTCTCTCTCTCTCTCTCTCTCTCTCTCTCTCTGTTGGGTTTTTCATGAAGTGACTTCCGTTCGCCAAAAATCAGTTTCCTATACGAAAAATACAGCTATTTTTTTTTATGTTATCTATCTCTCTCCCTGTCGGTAAGTCTTTTCTGAGTTAATCAGTCTTTATATACTTTGCATAACAGCTGAAAAATGTCTTAACATGGATGTGCAATGCTTCTGTGAAATTATCTTGGCCTGGAAAGTTTTTCAGGTTATCTTAAATTTCAAGCTTTCTTCAAAAAATATAAACATTGACCTTACAATTTAAACATGGTAATCTAGAATGAGTATTCCAGTTTAGAGTATAAGTCATATAGAGCGCTGTCGTCTGTCATCATTCCATTATTTGCTATTTGTCCTTCAGCTTCATTCATAGCATATGTCGTTGAACCATGTTACTCCGGCCTGGAAGTGCTTGTCATAATCAGGCTGTCGTTTTAAACATTATCATTCTAGTTAAGAAAAATATTTTTAGTTAACAAACATGTTTCAACCTGTTTAATCTGTCATGGTTAAATTTAGATGCTGCATCTTCATCCCCCCCCCCCCTCTCTCTCTCTCTCTCTCTCTCTCTCTCTCTCTCTCTCTCTCTCTCTCTCTCTCTCTCTCTCTCTCTCTCTCTTTTATATATGCCACAATAGTGAATGCAGTAGATGTCATGAGGTTACTCTTACTTTTGGTTAATTCCTGGCTCCAAACTTATTCCGCCCTTGCATCATTTTCTCTGTATGCTCTTGCCTAAATTGCTTGGAAGATATAGTGTCTGAACATTATTGTGTTTAATTTACATTTTAAATATTTATACATATTTAAATGTTATTTATTGCTGTTATTAAATATGCTCCATAAAAAACTATGCTAATAGGATTGATAACTTTACAAGTCGTCCCTTCTTTAATCTATCGTTTGTATAAATCTTATTTCTAAAATTTATTGCGCTAAAGTAATATACTCATTTGAGTTGAATTTTAACTATTAATGGCTTAACGAGTGCTGAGTATAAATGTTGCCTGGTATCATTTAATATTCAGTAAATCCGTGTTGAATACTCCAAATGTAGACTCATTAAAAGTCAGAACGTAGGCTCATGTTCAGCATTTTATACTCATTAGCATAATTCTTTTTAGTCCTTCATACTTTATCGGTAGCCAGCTCATGTGGTGGTTGTACTATGATATAAAATGATAAAAAAAAGCGTAATTCCGTTTAGTGTAATGTCTTCCAGTAACAGCCCCTGGTGATAATTTTTGTTATGACAAGGAAAACTGGATGAAATATCATATCAATCATCTGAATGTAAGTGACCTACAACTTCATTATCTAACACCACTATACATTTTTAAAAAGGAATTTTTTAACAAGCTACATTTTATAACTGCAATTTTAATTGTACTTAAGAGGACAGTTATTATTTTAAATTGAAGATCCACTCTTTTTACCATATATATATATATATATATATATATATATATATATATATATATATATATATATATATATATATATATATATATATATATACATATATATATATTATATATATACATATATATATATATATATATATATATATATATATATATATATATATATATATATATATATATGTATGTATGTATATAAAGGAGTATTCGAAGAGGAAATGGATGGAATGTTGGTCCACTGGAACTCAAAGGAGGCTTTTAATTTGCTTTTATGGCGAAGCACAAATTGAGTGTGTTAGAGTCCTTCATATTCGGAGGCTAACAAGTAGGGGGAGGAAGGTTGTCCTCCCCACACCCCTAAACCCTACCCGCCCCCTCCCCTCACTTAGCCAACGTCATCAGAGCTTCCGACAGAGGCGGGACTTCAAAAGCAGAATTCTGTTCCCGTTCGCTTAGTGAATAGGTCAGTGAATGAAGGCAGGTTGTTCATAGCTTTTACTGTTGGCTGTTGGCATTACATCCTCCCGAAGGCACGCACGCAGGTGCGCACGCGAGCGGAGTTCGTGTGCTTTGTACATGCCGAAAGAGCCTTTCAGGTGTACAAACGAGGAGCTTATTTGCGAAGAGAAATGAAGAAGATCAACTTTCCATTAAGTTAGTATAGACCGCAAATGAAGTGCGGATACCTCTCAGGTATTTTGGAGATTCCGCTACGAAGAAAGGGAGAGAGTAATTTTATTAATATGAAGAGTTTCTCTCCCTCGTAATATACAAGGATTGAGATCTATATTTCTGATATAAAAAAATATATATATAATATATAACCCTTTCACTCTCTCACTTGGAAATATCACTTACGTGAGGTAACTTATTAAACAACAAATAAATTTCGTTATAAGAAGTATATGTAACACTAACAAGTAGAAAATGCGCCGAAATTTCTTCAGCGCAAGCGAGTTGTCTTTACAGCGTATAATCAAGGCCACCGAAAATAGATCGATCTTTCGATGGTTTCGGTATAATGCTGTAGCCGCGGCCCATGAATCTTTAACCACGGCTCGGTGGTGGCCTGGCCTATATAGTTACCAGATGCACGATTATGGCTAACTTTAACCTTAAATAAAAATAAAAACTATTGAGGCTTGAGGGCTGTAATTTGGTATGTTTGATGGTTGAAGGGAGGGTAATCAACATACCAATTTGCAGCCCTCTAGCCTCAGTAGTTTTTAAGATCTGAGGGCGGACGGACAGACAAAGCCGGTACAATAGTTTTCTTTAACAGAAAACTAAAAAGGAACTTAAAGGGACAAAGTTATGTTTAGGTTATTCTTCTGAATAGTAGTAAGGTTTTGTTGTATTTTTCAAATTTCGCGGAGGCGCTTTTACAAGAAGGAAAGATCTCAAATAGCATGTTTGTTGGTACCTGTAACTCTGCTTTAGTCCCTGAGCATTGCTTCATTATGAAAGGCTTAAGACATACAAACAAATATATGGAAAGCACGACTCCAATGTCCTTAGATTTAGCGGTTCGTTTAAAGCCAATTGAGCTTTTGTTGACTTCAACAGTTAATCATTAACCTGTTAGTTGATAAATTTTGGTGAGTTGAAGCCACGGTTAAAAAACCTAACCTATATATATATATATATATATATATATATATATATATATATATATATATATATATATATATATATATATATATATATAGAGTTAGTTAGTTAGTTAGTTAGTTAGTTTAGGTGTGTGCCTGTCTGTATGCGTGCAGAAAACAATGGAGGGAAGTATGTAAGGTGCTCGATTAGATCAGTCTTACGTAATTGTCGTAACTGTCTTTTCGTGACGAGAGGATATTACCAAAGAATCATATTCTGTCACGTCATCAATAAGTAATTAGCAAACTGGAATTCACTACCAGTAAAAGTCTGGAAATGAGAGCCTTCCAATGATGCGTGCCAGGGCAGGAAGTTTTAAAAATCTACTCATATTTGTATCATTTATGTTTCCCATGGGATGAGTTGGTGTTCGTGCGAGTCAATATTCATGAGTCATTCACGATTTGCTTTCATGAATAATGAAAGAGAGTGTATACACTCGAGTACCTACACGCCCAAACCCAGGCGATCATTCCCCAGAACTTGGGGCTCCTGTTAGGTAACTCGTGGCAGGCGACTACCAGCACGACAATATTAGATACACACAGATAACGATGAGAATAATCATGTTTAAATTATGCAGTATCAATATCACGAGTCTTGAAGTAGTAGGTTTTTGACTTAATAGATAACTTATTGAAAGATAAAAAAAAGTGTTAATATGTAACTCCAATGAGTATACCTAAAAAGATGCAATATCGAGTGATATAGGTTAAAAAAAATTTGGAAAATTCGAATTGAGGGAAAGTACATGCTCTGTTTAGTTTTATCAGTATTGTTCTTTGTTTCTCTGCTTGTGAATGCTACTGAAATATCTCACGGATACAGAACATTCGTTAAAGGAAAGGTTTCTCAACGAAGGTTCGTTTTATCCGGTGTCTAATTCAGTTTAGTAAGAAAGGCGATAAGTAACATCAATTTATTCTTTGCATACATTCAAGGAATTTCGGTTTGCAAAAGCCGTCTAAGGCTGTATTCCTTCTGTAGACTAAGCTCCCCTTGCCGGCCATTTCCAAAAGTCTTGCCCACTTCCTGGAAACTCTTGCAAGTCGCTCCTCTTCTTGAAGCGACGATTCCACGAAACGTCTTGAATCTCATTTCGGTTTTTCAGCATCGGTCAAGAGCCCTTAATGCCACAATATTTACATCAGCAGCTAAGCCACGTCCGGTCATTCTTCCGGATGGGAGCTTAGCTCTGTTTGTCAGATTTCTCTCTCTCTCTCTTTTTTTTAGACATTTCCAAGGATGAGATATGCTGCATTCAACCTTGTTCGTGGAGGGTTTATCTTTCTTATTACAACAGGAATTATAGCTGTCTGCAATACATTCTTATTCTTTGGAGTTTAGAGGAGTGTCCACTGGCTGCTGAAGATAAAAAAAAAAAATTCCATTTGTACTTGCTTTCGTTTCATTTGTTCAAGAATAAGTCTTTAGGCAATGTAATCTTTCGTGAATACAAAGCCATTTTGACTGGTTATACATTGTCGTTATGAAATTAATCCTTTTGTCAAGAGTAATTGTGATATAAGATTTTAAAAAAGGGCATTTTTTAATCTTCTCAACTCCTATTGTATTGTACGTCCAATTCTCTCTGGGTGATTGATATCAGAAATTATGTCATTTTACAAGTGTAAGGGATTGAAGTTTTTCCCAGTCTTTTAAGATCTTAGCACTAGCATAGAAAAATTGCTCTTGTGTATAGGAGTCTTTGCAAAAGCAGATATTGTAGAGAACAAACTTCCAATAAATATATCCTGTCCTGCATAATTTGGTGAAAGCAATTCAGCTGGAAAAAACTCCTCTCCACGTTTTTTTTTTTTATTTTCGTCATATATCTTTGGATATGTTATTAAACTGGCCTGCAGAGAGACGAAACGTGAAGAAAAGGAAACCTCCCAAACGCTTGAAATAATACCCCACGCATTTTAGTTTTCTGTAAAAGAAAACTATTGTGCCGGCTTTATCAGTCCGTCCGCATTTTTTTCTGTGCTCACTTTCTCTGTGCGGACTTTTTCTGTCCGCCCTCAGATCTTAAAAATGACCAAGTCTAGAGGGCTGCAAATTGGTATGTTGATCATCCTCCTTCCAGTCATCAAACATACCAAGTTGCAGCCCTCTAGCCTGAGTAGTTTTTATTTTTATTTAAGATTAAAGTTAGCCATAATCGTGCTTCTGGCAACGATATAGGATAGGCCAACACTGGGCCATGGTTAAAGTTTCATGGGCCGCTGCTCATACAGCATTATACCGAGATCACCGAAAGGTAAGAACTATTTTCTGTGGCCTTGATTATACGCTGCAGCGGCTGTACAGAAAACTCGATTGCACCGACGAAACTTCGGCGCATATTTTGCTTGATTAATTCAGTCAACACGTTACCTAATTCCTTTTGCTAGATATATTCATTCTTGAAATTTACTCGATCCCACGGTGAGCATGTCCCGAAGATTTCTGCCGTTGAAAACTGGTGGTGCCTTTTCGTCCCCGCGAAAGCACACAAAAGCGTCGCCAGGGACCATTCAGACTCAAGTGGAGCTCGATTGGCATTCAGGGACGGTAGTGCCAGCCGCCTGCACACCTGCCGCTCATCTGCGTTATTGGCAGTCTGGAGGCAGTACTTGGCACTCGAGCCTTCTTGTCCCGTGCCATTCTTTCGGTAGATGTAACGCCTGTTGAGTGGCAGGTGCATTTATGAGTCTCATTCAGCGTGGTCACGCCATTTCGGCGCGAAGTATGGTGGCGGGAGGGAGCGTAGTATCCGGTCAAGATGGAAGTTTTTCCTTTTTCTTGCTGGATTTTTTTTCCGTTTTGGTTTGTTTAGATTCCCTGTGTGCGCAGTTCATAATCTGGTTTCTCTCTTCATAATATATAAATACATACATGCATAACCACAAACACACATATATATATGTATATATACATATATATATAATATATATATATAAATTATATATACTCACAAGCATAATGTAAAAGGCATCAATATAGAAAGTGTTTATTTATTTAATCAACACTTCTTCAGGGGACACTGTACCCTTAAGATGTGCATAATAAATACACGGAAGCGTAATTAATCTCTCTCTCTCTCTCTCTCTCTCTCTCTCTCTCTCTCTATATATATATATATATATATATATATATATATATATATATATATATATATATATATATAAAATGTATATATTTATAAACACATATGTATATATGTCTGTGTATGCGTTTAATAGTTTTAACTGCTTATATGTGAACAGTATTCATTACATAATATTTGATTTTCCAGTACAACTATTATTACCATATTTTGTTAGTTCCAGACATATACAAAAGTCCATAAAAATATCATTCAAAATTCTACATCGATCATTTATTGCTATCGTTCAGAATCTAGCTTTAAACCGGATGTCAATAAATTTTCTGTAATTTAAGTTTTGTTCTTTGAAACACCGAAGCACAACTTTCTTTTGCACCATTCCCCGGCTCAGGCGTTGGTAGTTAATGCACTCGATGGACTCTCGTTCGTAAACCGTGCTTGATATCGCCAGTTCTTCATTACAGAATCTCTTTTTCGATACCGCTGTGGCTTAGAAAATCTGTAGGCGATCGTGCATATTCGTAGTATAGCGTAAAGGGAAGGGTGATAGACTGCTCATGTTTTCTTAACGCTTTAGTAAATCTTTCGAAAAAATATTCACATTTTTCGTTCACGAATTGACGATAAACCATCCCTGCATTCTCTGGCGTTCGATCAAGGGGTGACATTATGTTTATGTAAACATTTCGGCTCGGAAAATGGCTTTGCTTTGTTTTCCGGTACGTGAGAGGAGTTGCGTGGAGGTGAAAAATGGAAGAAGAGAGAAAGAGAGTCATTAAGTGAAGTGATAGATTTTATAATAGAAAATGCTGAAATAAAGAAATTTCTTACACTTATTAATGATATCGTGCACAATAGGGGTCTTATTCACTGCTGTTTATCTGTTATTTAATTTTACAACGGAGTTAAGTTCTGTTGACAATAAAGTAGAATAAAAAATTGATAATATATTTAATCCTTCTGTTTAGTTAAAATAGACAGAGATAAAAGAATATAGATTTTTTTAGTACTAGCATAGACGTTATAATTTCAGAATTTTTTACATACAAAACAGTTTCACATAGCTGGAACCTTTATTCATCAGGTAAATGATGTCGTGCCTTCAATAATATATGTACAATTAGTGTAAAACTCGTCACAGTGCCAAGCACGAATGTTACACCTATAATCTAAAAAAGGCTATTCACGTCTCTAAGTACCACGCACAGTAGAAACTGAAATGGGAAAATTAAGAGAAAATAAAGCTAACGTTAGCAAAGCAAGCACTAAACAGGTAGCGCCTCGAAGGGAACAAACTTCTTGCACAGACCCGCCTCTTTCTTGACGAACTGTTTCAAGTGCTTACCATAGTGACATTAACGGTAATGAGTCCCAGTCCTTAGTAACAGCCTTCATCAATAATTCGAACGATAATCACTTCGGGAAGAGAACAGCAAGGACGCGCGATTAGCCCCTCGGGAAGTTCGTTCTGGACTAGTCACTTCCTAGTCACTTCTCTATGGTTGTTTGTTTTATCGATTCGGAGATTCGGCAGCCGTGTGTGTGTGTGTTGACAATATTTTATTATGATAATTTAGGGTTATATGGTCACCTCTGGTGTATTGGTATCAGAATGAATCTACAGTTATGGCCGTGTTATGATGGATGCAGCTGCGGTGATGTGCAATTTCTATGTTAGAAACGGGAAGTAATTGGGAAGTGCAATATGCGTAATGAGATGCAAACCATGGCCTTGCTTAATAATTTTTTTCAGACTTCAGATATTCAATACAGCATTTTCAAATACATATGTACATCAAGAGGCATCGTACCTAAATATGCCATGTTTCTATCAAGGATTCTTCCCCTTATAAATATTTGCTATTAAGAATTCTTAAAATTATTTTCATGAATTAATAAAAAAGATATATGCGCTAAAACCCGTCCTGAACTGAACAAATCGTTGGTTCCCTGAGTGAAACTAATCAATTGTCTTTCAGGCTCCGGTAGAGCATTTAATTACCCCTTAATTTGACAGTGATTAGGAGGTAATGACAGCCTGTAAATGACATTATTTAAGAAAACAGAACGGATACGTATTTGGTGGCCTGCTTATAGGTCTTTGTAGGCATGTGTATGTGTAGCTGCTACCGTCTTAAAAAAAAAAAATATATATATATATATATATATATATATATATATATATATATATATATATATATATATATATATATATATATATATTTATATCACATTGATTTCTACTGTTTTATATATATATATATATATATATATATATATATATATATATATATATATATATATATATGTATGTATATATATTTATATATATATATATGTATATATATATATATATATATATATATATATATATATATATATATATATATATATATATATATGTGTGTGTGTGTGTGTGGGTGTGTAGTGTGTGCGTGTGTGTATGTATGTGAGTGTGTGTGCAGCCTTAGCAGATACAAAGGTGTGTAAAGTACGATAAGTTACCATTTTTCTTGTTAGCAAAGATATAAAACACTAAAAATCAATGTGATCCAATTTCACTTTTAAATTTTTTTCTATTTTATTGACCCTGTTTGCCGTTTTCCATCATAGACTTGGGCTTATAAAAGTTACGATAAAGAACAACGTCTGTTCTGAAGAATTAACTTCAATGTTAAGTACAACGGATATTTTAAATTTTTCTAGATTTTTATATCAAAATGAAACTCTTAAACTTTGTTAAAATTATTTTTCTCTCCCTTCCCATTGATTTTACCAGAGGGAAGTTTTATTGTATTACGGTTATGAAGTGTTTAACCAGTTTTCACTGGGAGAAAGTAGAGCGTGAAAGTAGAAAATCGAATGATAATCTAATCCTATCATATAATAGAAAGAGTCATCGTACCTTTCCAAACTTCAGAAATGAATTTTGGCCGGCTATCTGTGAAGGTGGTAATATAATCCGGAAATAGATCAGCTTGGGAGAACATTTATCAACCCCCGGAATAACGGAGGGAAACAGTTTTTTCTCTTTCGAAAAAGCTGTAAATATTCTATTATCTTAGATGAAAAGTTCTCAGGTAATTCACTTCGTATTTGGCCTTCAAATTTAGCGGGTCCTTTTTTTTTTGTGTTGTCAGAGCAGGAAGTTACACAGCTATACCTATTTTACTTTTGAAAAGACTATGAACCTTTGGGTCTCAGCACTCGCGGAAGGGCATGGAAATGTATTTAGAATACATTTTTTTTCATGGACGAACACACTGTATTCTAGCGTGATCAGAAAGGCTATAATGAAAACTTTAAAGAAATGCCATGATAGAGGGTTTAAGAAACCGCCTGATTTTAAGCATAATAAATTTGCTTTCGGTTTCGGCTTCATGGTTTATTATTTCACGTAACATCAAAGGTAATCATCCACAAAATAAAAACAAAAACTTTGGATTTCCGGAATGAACTAAAAGGATCAATTGTTTGATTTTAATATAAGTATATCTCTTTCGTACTAGTTTAGTAATTGTTTTATTTTTTCTTAATTTTTTCCAACGATGACCAACCATATTTTTTTTGAGGTCATCGACCCCTTCGTGGAATCTCAAAAGTCTCGTCGACCCCAAAGGAGGTACAAGAAATAAATAAGTAAAAAATAAGAAAAAAAAGCATAATGGAAAAATGCCTCTGCCCTTTTTCTTAATTTTTATTTCCTGAAAGGTTTCGTTTCAGTTGTATGTTTTATTATTTATCCTTTTATTTCTACCACTACTACCACCGACCTTCTTCCAACTGCTGCTACTAATGATTATGATAATGATGATGATGATAATACTGGTTATGATAAATATTTTACAAGATCATAGTACTAAATAGGAATAAAAACACGATTATACACTACAGTACTGGATAGGCAATTCAGTTTATCCAGTTAGAATTTTTTTAGTTTCAACTATTCAGAAATTATTTCAGCAATCGTATTTTCATCATTTTGCAGTAACCATACTATAGAATAAATGCAAAAAACAACAGTTATAGCTTATAAATAAAATTTTTGTCAGAAGTTTCATTTCACGGTACCGTAGAACTTCAGTCGACCCTCCGGCATTTATCTACCACCATTCAGACTCGGAGGAATTTATCGACCGTGGGAATTGCCCTATCCACTACCTGTGGTCGATATCGATCACTTCGAAGACTTGTGCTCGAACGCTAAACTTTAACAAAAGGGAGCTGAGCTCCTTCTTTATCTCTCCATTTATTTTTTCTTTAGATTTTGTGTGAAATAAAAGCCGGTGGGGGTGACTGATGCAGGGCGGGGAGATGACCGAGTAAGGATGCTGTCATAACCTAACCAAAGTAACCTAATCTAACACAGGAGCCTTTATCGAGCCGAGATCCAGCCCAACCTAACCCCTCTCCCCACCTCCAATGAAAAAATCTGATAAAATGCAACGCAATAATTCTTGATATACTGTGTGTTCCTTCTGATGTCGAGGAAGAATCAAGCATCCAATAGAGCCTATATTAGCTTCAGCATTTTCTTCTCTCATTTCCTAGAAGACTAATCCTTTATATTTCTTTCCTGCAAAATGAAAGCTTTCTAGTTTTACATTTCTTTCCTGTAAAATGAAGCTTTCTAGTTTTATAAGACTAAACCTTTATATTTCTTTCCTGCAAAATGAAAACTTTCTAGTTTTATATTTCTTTCCTGCAAAATGAAAGCAAGAGGTAGTACTGTAGTTTGATAACTGGACAATTATTTGATCATTCGAGCTCACTTTTATAATTCAGCATCTTCTAAAAACGTCTGTTGACGTGGAAACGGTCAACGTCGTAACTAACGGATATATATGAGCTAATCCGGTTTGTCTATGTATTTCCAAAGACGTTGTTATGTTCCGTTGGCACACAAAACCTCCGAACATGCGGAGGGTATGTCACTGTATTCTGGACCTGCTTGAAATTATGGGTAAAAACACAGATATATTATATATATATATATATATATATATATATATATATATATATATATATATATATATATATATATATATATTAGAAAGGGTACAAGGCATACCCACTAGGCCATACAAGTCATAAAAGAAGTTGGAACCTGAGAGCAGTTAGCTTGCCTAGGTAATTCCTTGGGTGCAGTTGCTCTCAGGTTCCAACTTCTTTTATGACTTGTATGGCCTAGTGGGCAGCGCCCTTGCCTTTCAATTGAAAGACCTGGGTTCGATCTTGATGTGAGTCAGAAATTTATTTCTGTGTTGATTATATATATATATATATATATATATATATATATATATATATATATATATATATATATATATGTGTGTGTGTGTGTGTGTGTGTGTGTGTGTGTGTGTGTGTGTGTGTGTGTGTGTCTGTGTGTTTAAGTTGGCGTGTTAATTAAAAAAAGCTGTATAAAGCAGATCATATTGCCATTATATATGACGTAGCAATCACTGTTTAAATTGCCACGAATGCAGACAGATTGGAGACTGAATCCCAAATAAGACCCTTTTTCACTGACAGGTCGATAATCTCAACCGATCTCCTTCCTGACCGCTGTCACATGAATTTCATCTTGATTGCCCGCCAGTGATACTGAAATTAATTTTAAATCTCAAAGAGCGCTAGATTGCCCCTTCTCGCTGCTTCAAGTGATATTGACAGCTGTTGGCCTACGGACCCACGCCTTCAATAAGCGAGAAATCGGGTAATATTCGCCGTGAACTTTCCATACAATGACCTTAATCAAGGGACACTTAATTAAAGCCGTCGAGGCAGAGGAAGACAGCTTTCCCGTAATGACCTGAAACTCTTTCCAATTGACTATAAAGGGTTTCTGTTTGTTAATTTCAGTTAAACGCTGTATATCTAAAGGCAGTGCCATGGGTCTACTAATATATTGTAAGATATGTTCATACAGAGAGAGAGAGAGAGAGAGATAGAGGGGGGGGTTGTATTTGGTCTAAAATGATAAACGCAACTAGAACTGTATTATAAGCTTCCGTGCCCTCAGTCAATATTATATTGCAAATTTGTTGCTATAAATCAAGAAATGTTCTGACTGGGCCATTCATACAACTTGGTAAATACGAATTTATGACTGCTTTTTTTTGCCAAAAATCAATGGTTTTCTTGACTAGAAACTATGCATAATACTAGTAACTCTGGACTGTTTATATCTTTGCTATCAGCATATTACATATTCTTCCTGAAAAATACAAGCCAAATAATACGTTTAATACCCCATTCCATTTTCATTTTCAAAGTTCTATTTACGTGAGATATAACCCTAACCACATTTTAGAATTGTTCTTTCTCTAGCTCATTCTCTTTCTGATTAATAAAATTTAGTTGTAGTAGATGTGAAAAAGCGATATAACTTCGAAGATATTTCTATCGCCAACGTACAAATGTTAAATCCATTATCAGTTCTAACAGAGGAGGACAGTGTTATGAAATTCAAGATGGCTTTCTCTGTCGAATAATAAGGAGAATATGAGAATTCGATTAGATGCGAAAAATGAAGCGAAAAAACTAGTCTCAGTTACGTTGCAGTTCGACAAGCTTTATTGTCTCTTCATTGAACGTGACTGACTCATTGTTTTTCTCTTTTTTATTTCTTAGTCTTTTTCTGAATATATATTACCGTACGAATGATGCAATGACAGAGCTACATCTCACCTCGTTAAGGGCAGATATGAAATGAATGAGTTTATTATATATAGGGTGACAACTTCAGTGGAATCTTCCTTGCTATAAATAATTATAGAAAAGGCAGGTCTCTCTTCATGACTTATAATCATATGGTTCAATGGTTACTGCGGTTGTATGTGTGTATGTATGTATGTATGTATGTATATACGCATATATGTACGTATGCATGCGTAGATATAATATATATACATATATATATATGTATATATATATATAATGTGTATGTATACATACATACATACACACACACACACACACATATATTATATATATATATATATATATATATATATATATATATATATATATATATATATATATATATATATATATATATATATATATGCCTGCCTGTGTATATATGTGCCTGTATTAATTTCAAGACCTTACCATATTTTCCTGCCAAATAAACTGCAATAGATTGCCACAAAATGCTGCATAACGTTTTTTTTTCATAACGGCCACGAAGGGACTTCAGTAAATTAATTAAATCCGATTGAAAGAATGCTCTAAAGGGATGCAGATAAAAGGAGAGTCATTTATTTTCCGGAAAGGGTTTGAATGCCTTCGGCCCCACACTGAGTGCGAAGGCAAATTAGCTGGCATGAAGGTGCTGGAGGATGACTATTGTTTGCTCTGCAAAAAGGCCATTTTATTATCGCGGATAGAAGTCGATAAAGGCTAAGAAGATACCCGAGCAGAAAACTCTGCGAGGTTTGTTTGTATACCCAAGGCGAAGCATAATTTATAGCTTCTGGTGGAGGGTTAGTTTTCATTTTTCTCATTAGCTACACATTGTTCACAGGTGTCCAGAGTTTTAATGAGCAATATTAAGAATGGTTCTGTTCTCGATTGGCTTTTATTTTAATAAGATCTGTTCGTGTACAAGCGATTTCCTGTACTTTTATTTACTATTAGATATTTAGTTTCCAGCTCTTCGTTGGGTGAGTCGGTAAAGCTGCGGACTGTCACTCGATGGGCCGGAGTTCAATTCCCCGGCCGGCTGATGAAGAGTTAGAGGAATTTATTTCTGCTGATAGAAATTCATTTCTCGCTATAATGTGGTTCGGATTCCACAATAAGCTGTAGGTCTCGTTGCTAAGTAACCAATTGGTTCTTAGCCACGTAAAATAAGTCTAATCCTTCGGGCCAGCCCTAGGAGAGCTGTTAATCAGCTCAGTGGTCTGGTAAAACTAATCTATACTTAACTTACATTTTCCGTGATTATGGAAGTGAAATGTCACTATATAATGCTGAAATCGCTGATCAATTCAAATTTAGAAGAATAATAGATGAAACTAAACATTCCGGCTATTAACAAATATAAAATTGGTAAATTTTGTTTTTCTAAGAAAT
This sequence comes from Macrobrachium rosenbergii, assembly GCF_040412425.1. NCBI lineage: Eukaryota > Metazoa > Arthropoda > Malacostraca > Decapoda > Palaemonidae > Macrobrachium > Macrobrachium rosenbergii. The sequence goes on from NC_089784.1 coordinate 25,691,220, forward strand.
GAATGAAAAGTCACGTAACTATATCTGTTTCAAACTAAAGAAATTTTTTTTCATCAAAATTTTACAGAAGTATTGGAATATTGATGTTTTGATGAAATTATATAGTTCAGTAGGGGACGATTAAACCAGTCACTAGTTATCCCTCCAATCCCACCTGAAAAAAAGGAAAAATCACGATAAATAATCAATTAAAGCCGTCAGTGGAGAGCATCAGTATAAGAGCGTGCTTGAATCCTCTTGTTTTGCTTATGTAACTTATTGACGTCCAAACTTCCCCGACGTCTGTATATTTACCCACGACACTCATTGATGGTTGCATAACTTTTTTGCTTTTGAAGTCTAAAGTCTATCTCATTATCCCATTTCTAAAACAAATTGTCGACCACTGACTCGATTTCTTACACGGCTGATGAAATGGTGCCGCTGACCTTCGAGGTGACTAACAAGAAACATTGAGTTATTGGTTCATCTCCTCGCCGTTTCCCGTATTTATTGAAATAATAAAATTATATATATATATATATATATATATATATATATATATATATATATATATATATATATAAATATATAAATATATATATATATATAAAAATGGATGTAAGTACTGTATGTATGTATGTATGCATGTGTGTATGTTTCCAGTATAACTCTGAAACGCATTGAGCAATTTCATCCAAACTTGGTATACATATGACATCTGTAGCACCAAAGGGCCCCAAAGGGGGATTGGAGCTGGTTCTGACTGTAGACTTAGTAACTAAATAAACTTTACGGGTTTATCTTACTTAATTTCGTTATACTTATGTCTTACTATCTGGAAAAGAATACTGTGGGGGGGTAAGACATCACTGGCACCAAAGGGGGGTGGGTGGGAAGGGGGTGACATGTAAAAATAACCCAAGACGGCATATATTAGTGTCAAATCCATAGTTTTCAAGGTCGCTGAGATGAATAGTGACACTCCCGATGCCCTTTAAATCCAAGTTCATCCCTGATAGGAATGGAGGGTGAGAAGTGGTGAAATATAAAATATTAAAAATGCTGGGTAATGTAACTGAAGCAACTATCTTAACTGGAAAGAGAGAGAGAGAGAGAGAGAGAGAGAGAGAGAGAGAGAGAGGAGAGAGAGAGAGAGGTGTTAGGGGGTGTTAGCAAAAAGAGTGAAGGAGAGAGAGAGAGAGAGAGGGGGGGGTGTTAGAGAGAGAGAGAGAGAGTTTATAGGTTGTCATTCAGAGTTTTCCCTGGCAGTGCCTGGTTGGTCTAATATATATATATAATATATATATATATATATATATATATATATATATATATATATATATATATATATATATATATATGTGTGTGTGTGTGTGTGTGTGTGTGTGTGTGTTTTAGTTTTCCTCCAATCTCTATTGGATTGGCGTACTGAAATACTATGGACTGACCTCAGATGGAAAAGACGTTAAGAGATCACTTTTTCGTTACAATAATTAATCTTTTTGTAGAGTATTCGTCATTCATTCTCATTATTTATTTGCTAGCAACTGTACGCTAATTTGTTTCTTTTACAGATACATGCACATACTTACGCGGAAACACAAAAATATGCAAACACACACACGACATTTGTAGCTTCATTATTGTACATAAATCATGGCGTGATAAAAATTTCATATACATACATGCACACACACACACACACACACACATATATATATATATATATATATATATATATATATATATATATATATATATATATATGTATATATATATATATATATATATATATATATATATATATATATATATATATATATATATATATATATATATATATATATATATGTGTGTGTGGTGGAGTCACTGAGATAGCACTCAGATGATGAGTTAATGTTAATAAAGATTAAAGTATTTTAATGTTTAAACTCATGAAAAAATCTCTACTGAAATTCCCTTGTTTCATTCAATCTGTCGTAATTGGACTTGATAGATTTCTATCTGTGTGAGTAATATTTTAGTACAAAGAGCAAATATCAGTGTGGTGACTAATATCCATGTAGATGACACCTCTGTATTATTACCAAGGAACTAAACTGATCCTGTTTTCACGAAGAGAATATTATAGATTACAATATTCCGTTCAGAAAATAGGTTAAGTCTAGTTATTAGCTAATAAAACAGAGGTGTCATTTACATCGATATTAGTCAAATTTACTGACGTTTGCACTGTAATTGTTAAATATTTTAATTTAATCATTATCAATGGCTAATTTCTTGATCAGAGACATTTTGGGTATTAATTCTTATTTCGTAAATATTCAGTAACTTGGTTATATATAATTTAGTAATGAATTTTTGGGAATTGTAGGACAAAAATCGTAATATTTGCGAAGCACCCAACTGAAGGTTCTTCTTCTTTTAACGTGCTTGTTTTCCCATTTGTATATACCAAATAAAATCGGCCATAAACACCAGCTTAACATTGCCTTAAGGATATAATTCCCACAGAGGCTGTCTCGTGTAAAATGGGGACGAATAAGACCTTGAAACTTTTGAAGGGGAACATAATTTTACAAAAATAGAAGAACATCTAAGTCCACAACAGTAACCCAGAGATAATGAACTCTGCGGGAACCGGCAACATCAACAGTGTAATGTTCTTTGTCAAAGCCCCAAAGCAAAAGAAACCAGCTCGACTAACAAAGCACCCAGTCCACTACGCGTATATTGATCGTGGGGAAGCATTGTGTGTGTAATGGTAAGCTAACCTTTAGCCATGTACTGAGTGGTGGCCCAGGACTTAGTCGATGTATTTGGAAGGGTGGTACAGAAGTGGGCCAGATGCTGCGCGTGTGCATGCGTTTGTTGGTTTCTCTGTTGATATATGTGGCCTTTCTGTTCTACAGCTCTCTCTCTCTCTCTGTCTGTCTGATGAAAGTCATTTTGGGCTTATAAGGTTTATTGTGTTTCTGTTCGTTAGCCGAGATATTTATTGCGCCTTGCCTAAAAAGAAAGAATAATTCCATTTGTGCAGAAATAAATCACGGATATTTACTTGAAAAGCATTTTAAAAAGTCAAAGGATTTGGTGTATAAATTGTTTTATATGACTACTTAAGAAACGGAGAAGCCAAAATGCATTATCTTATAAACCAGCTACGATTTCTCTTTAAATAATAAATCAAATCTTGGAATATAGCGTGTTCTGGAATTCCAATTACAGCTGGATTAGGCGCAACGCGCTGATACGAAGTAAACACAAACACATATTTTTGCCAGTTCTCATTAATTGCCTTGGCTGCCTAGTCTGCACTTACTAGGAGGAAACAGGTCTTGTGAATGGTTTGTTAGCAGATGTGTTCACAAAGGAGACAATAATAACGATAACTACACTAATAACAGGGGAAATGAAAGGCACATATCCTGTGCGACATTAGTTTTTTTTTTTCTAGATTGTACCTGCAAGAAAAGGGATTTATAAAACAATTTTTGCAGAGAATATTGATTCTATACACACACACACCAAAGCACACACACACAAACATAAAATATGTGCTTTTTTATGAGGGTTGGTAACCAATACCTCTTCTTGAAATCTCATATATAATGTCTCTCAATGTCTCTTTGTCTCTGGATCTGTCTATCAATATATATATATATATATATATATATATATATATATATATATATATATATATATATATATATATATATATAACATATATATATATATATATATATATATATATATATATATATATAATATATATATATATATATATATACATATATATATATATATATATATATATATATATATATATATATATATATATATATATATATATATATATATATATATATATATATATATATATATATATATATACATACATGCATGCATGTGTGTGTGTGTTAATAGATAGATACAGAGACAGCGAGAGTCAGTATACATGAGTTTTCATGGCGAGGCATTGGTTACCAACTCTGGTAAAAAAAAAGGACATTTCTTATATTCTTAAATACCTTCCAGATTTACGAAAAACTTCTGAAATTCACAAATAATACAGATATGTTGTTGGAAGATGGGAGATGAATTCCTCACAGAACGCACTTTAAAATGAAGAGATAATTGACAGTACTTGACATATGAGGAAGTGTTGGCATAATTGAAGACGTCAGTCAAATAATGTCATGTACAAACGGATGATACTAGATGCATACCTCAGTCAAGGTTGAAGACTGCTTAAGTTTTGATAAAATGATCTCCATTTAATCTACAGTCATCTACTTCATTTTTGTGTGAGAGAAAACCAGAGAAAACATTGCCAAACAAATAAGATACAAATAAAAAAAGAGACAGATAAAGCACCGGAGAAATGCTGACTGAAATTGCTTTTCCGCCAATGAAAGCGAGCCGGCCCTGCCTGCCTTCGAGAATTCTAATTAGATTAAATGCCATTAGGAAAAGACCTCAGTATGTACCTGTTTAATGAATTTCATGGAAGAATTTATTTGACTGTCAACCGGAAACGGTCGTTTTTCCTGGCAGGCATGAAAAGAAGTGAATCTTTCGCCGTGATTTCAGGAAGATGACGAAAATGATTTTAATATAATCTTAAGTCGTTTTATTTACCCTGGTTTTAGGAAGATAGCAAACATGATTTTAATATGACTTTAACTCATTTTATTTATGTTGAAACAGATCTTGGTGCTTATAAACGAGAAGGGGTTAGAGTATCTGTAGAATCGCCTCCCAAACACATGACTGTGTTAATAAATGAGGATAATATTTCAATTAATATCTGTCAAAACTCAATGGTGAGTGAGAGAGAGAGAGAGAGAGATAGATAGGGAGGGTGTGTTCTGTAGTGGTCTTTGCTTCACGATACTTGAAATAGTTCAGGATTAGAATTTTCTCGAATTTCCTGTGTAGACTTACATCCCTTCGTATATATATATATATATATATATATATATATATATATATATATATATATATATATATATATATATATATATATATATATATATATATATATATATATATATATACATATATATACACACACACACGCACGCACTTTTGCAGCACTGGATTCATTTTTTTATTCTGCAATCGAAAGCTACTGAGGATTTCTAAAAACAAAACTCCATTTCTAATATGGATTGTGGCAGTCCTGAATGACTTTCTTTAACATGCAAGAGACGGTCCCATAAACATTCGAAATAATAAGTTACGGCGATAGAAGCGGCATTAGGAAAGGGAAAGATGATGGAATCACTGAACTCTATCGAATACAAATGACATTTTTTTCCTCGTATAATTTTGGTACGTTGTGTGTGACATGTTCTTCCTGTGTCGAGTAATGTAGGCCTACATATGTACAATGAATAATCGATACTAAAATGACTATTACTTGCGACCGTACCCAAAACAGTAACACCTTTATAAAACAAAGGAAAAATATATGAATCATTCGCAACTACGAAAGCTTGATAATATAGCGAATGAGGAAGACAAATCGTTTTTAGTGAGAGAGAGAGAGAGAGAGAGAGAGAGAGAGAGAGAGAGAGAGAGAGAGAGAGAGAGAGAGAGAGAGCGAATCCCTACTAGCGGTCACTGACAAATATTAGTTCACGTCAGCCCACTGTTGAAGATGTCCAAAAAGGGACTTTGGCGTCTTCAGTCGCCAGGTCGCTCTCCAGGTCTCTTGGAACTTTTGGGGGATGGAAATGAAGAGAGATTTTTCTTTATAGAGAAGATTAAATTGAAGTAGTAATGTAAAATAGGGTGTGAAGACAAATGGGACCTGAATTCACATAAACACACACAAACACACGCACGCACACACACACACACACACACACACATATATATATATATATATATATATATATATATATATATATATATATATATATATATATATATATATATATATATATATTCAGTTATTTATACAACACATATATATGTGTTTGTATGTATAACGGGAAAATTATTCGTGATTACAATAAGGAATTGTGATAGTTAAACGATTGAGAACGGAAGGAGTAACAAGAATAAGATGATTGAACTCTGTAGTAACCAGTGTTGCAGAAGTCCTAGGCAAGAAAAAGACCTTATTTTGAGGAAAATAAACTGACTAGCTGTGTTTACATGAAATCAATATGTTGTTGACGAATCTTTTGTGTAGATATAGGAAGGCATTCATACTGCGGATTTTTACTCAGGTTTACCTTTTATTCAGTAAGCAGAGGACAATTGTGGCAGTTATTATTGTCATGTATTAGTAAAGGACCTAGGTAATTTAGTTGCCATAATTATGGAGGTTAGTTAACAAATTAAATATTTTTTGGGCCAGGAAAATATACACAGATATATATGAAACACCAAAGTATAGTTTACAATGAAAAAAATTGTTTCTTACAATTGGCAGCATTGCAAAATTAAATTTTCTTTTTAACTACGTGTAATAGTTTCCTGTACGAATTATGAAAATTAAAATAAAAAAAAAATAAGAAGTTCTGTCGAATTTCCATCGCTTGTATTGCTGTGATCCATTTCGTGTTATATCAGATTACTATCACGTCAAGCTATTCGTGCACTGAGGCTCACGGCTTTGGCACCCTTTTGTCTTGCTGCCCGTTATCATATATTCATTTTTGGAAGCATGTAAATAGGATTGTGATAACATAGCCGATGTATATGTATGGATGGATGTCTTACACCCTCAGAAAAAAAAAGAACAGAATTCGTATATTTTCCACGAATGTTTCCCATTTGCCTTTCCAAGCCCCCAGTTCGGGAGAGAGCGAAGGCCTGACCTTAATAATTGACAGAGCAACTATGAGTTGCTACTCCTTCGTTGTCTTCATTGTGCGTAGCTGTTGCATATTTGTTGCGTCATTGTGACTGTCATCGCTGTTTGGCCTTATCTGAGTTTGGGATCTATGAGGCTGTCACCGCTCTTGAAGCCAATATTTGTCCGAAAGCAGAGGTGTTTGGTGAGCGGGAAAGAAAAGATGGAGGGACCTATATGGGTATATTACATATGAAAATATATTCATACGCGCACACTTCATGCCCACGTGTTTCTGTGGTCCACACGAACACAGATTTGGAAGTTGTTTCGTATGAATGTTTTTATATATATATATATATATATATATATATATATATATATATATATATATATATATATATATATATATATAATAGACTTTATGTATGCGTATATATGTGTGTTTGTAGAAAGATAGATGAATAGAAATAGAGCTAAATACACATATATACACACGCACACAAACATATATATAAACATATATATATATATATATATATATATATATATATATATATATAAATATATATATATATATATATATATATATATATATATATATATATATATATATATATATATATATATATATATATATATATATATACACACATATGTGTGTGTGTGTGTAATCCACAAGTTTTCCATAATTAAATCTTAAAGAAAAAGAAATAGACCCTAACACAATCCTTCATCGAATTCCCATAAGAAGCAGCACCTTACTGCCAGAATATCTTGCGGTGCGTCTCACGCCATCAATCTCCTTCGTTAAATCATCACTTCGAGACCTATTACTCACCCCGAAAATTAGTGACATCTGTCGCTGCCGAGGCGTTTTAGGTGTGATGACGTACGCGGCCCTAATACATCAAACCGCAGGAGCACGTCACGAATCAATGGCACGAAAGCTACTAGTAAGGTATGAAGGGTCGATACGCTGACGATCCATAATACGAGTCTTCGTATCAAGTGGACTCAGACCTTGGTGATGAAAATCCATACCGTCGAGTTCGCTAACCCTTTATTTGCTGAAGCACAGACACGATTCCGTGGAGTGATCCAAACATGGAAAGTGAAAGCTGAAAGCACAAGGCAGAGAGGAAGATACTTAACACGCAATTCCGTTCAGCACCATTCTAGTTATATGATACGTGGTAGGATCTACCAGTATGGTAGATAATTTCATATATCAGAAAAAATAGAAATTATATAACAAATCTCAAACGTGCATACAAAGGTGTTTGCTGGAAAGTTAGTCGCCATCAAAACATATATCCAATTTTCTTTCTATTCCTTGTTTAAATAACTGAAGTGTGCTTCTCAGGAAAAGTGTCAACTAAAAGAAGAATTTATCACTGTAGGCAAGTACATTCTTAGGGTAAATTTCTGTGGCAATTACTTTGTTAATTTATCAGTTAATTATAGGAAAAAATGTTCCCAGGATCCGTACGATGAATTTGGCAAGGAAAGTTTGTTTTTCTTTATTTAATTTAGATCTTTTTGGTGGAATTACTTGAAAAATCATCAATCTAGAAATGCACAAGTGTAAAAGGTGCAGAGAGAGAGAGAGAGAGAGAGAGAGAGAGAGAGAGAGAGAGAGAGAGAGAGAGAGAGAGAGAGAGAGAGAGAGAGAATCCTATTTCTGCAATTCTCACAGGGAGAGCGATAATTACTGACATTGCTTTCAATGTCTGCTGCACATATCCCCTCATTTGATGACAGGACAATTCCATTAGATCTCTGAATAGCTATTGTTTGTTGTTGTAATTTTCTTCCATACTTCTCTCTCTCTCTCTCTCTCTCTCTCTCTCTCTCTCTCTCTCTCTCTCTCTCTCTCAAACTACTGGTTTTAGGGGATAGAGATACACAGATTTGCAGTAAGATATGCTTAGCAGGATTTTTTCACAGATTGATGCAACAAGCCAAGAAGATAAATGTTCAGCAGAATGTAGAATATATATATATATATATATATATATATATATATATATATATATATATATATATATATATATATATATATATATATATATATATATATATATATATATATATATATATATGTGTGTGTGTGTCTTTTTGTGTTCATGTAAGCCTTGCAAGAGGTAAAACTTGCTGAAATCTCATCAAATTCGTCTGAAGATCAGATGGCACAAGATATATCCTTGAGAGGTAGTCTGATCTGCTATAGCATTTGGCGGGCAAATATCACGATTTTTTATTGAAAGCTAACCTTTAAAAACTCTGAACTCATCTCATCTCTGTAACGTCTCTTCTTATTTCTATACTGTTTCAGTATATATATATCGTCTAAAGTTCAAGTACGTATTCCTAAGGTTTCTTTAGCTTTTTACGATTGCTGTACTATAACACAATGTTTATAGGCATTTGCTTATGCAACATTGATTTTATTGTGATTTTTGTAAGCATTTGTCTGTGATCTGAAATATAAACTGCATTCTAGTGCAATCTGCCAAAGTGACGTCAGAGGCCAGGAAAAGAAAATGTAAGAGCAGTAAACAATATGAATTATTATTGAGAAGTCGCGGGTTGATCGGATGATATATTAAAATTTGAGTCAGAATCCACTCTCAACTTACAGGTATATGGTTAGATTCGTCGTTTTGGTCCTTACGCGAAGAACCAACCGTCGTCATGTGAAAATTTATGTAGACTATGAATGTACTTGAGAGTTTAATTTAGCCAACTATTCTATTTTTTTTTTTACTCATCATGAAGTGATTTTCATACAGGTATATAAAATCTACAATATTGTACAAAATCTTGGCCTGATATTAAAAACAACTTTAAAGGAGAGAGAGAGAGAGAGAGAGAGAGAGAGAGAGAGAGAGAGAGAGAGAGAGAGAGAGAGAGAGAGATGGCATTTCGGAGATCTTCTAACATTATCTGCTCGTTATCAGAAACACATTTCTTTTTGAAGGGATTAATGAAAAACAATCCAGTTTTCATAAACTTTTTTTAAAGATATTTTATTCGAATATTCTCGGGATATGTCGTATGTACCCGGCTGTTAACACTGGCTGCTGTGCAGTACACCCAACCGAAATTTTTATATATACATACTTTCATTTTATTTTTATACAGTATTTTTTTCATATTTACAGATGGCTATAAAATGTGGATAAAATGTGTTAAGCTGAGTTGTCAGTCTTACACTGGCATTTCTTTTCCTTCGGAAAAACATTCTCTAACTTCTAAGAGATTCAGCCACAGACACAGTTTTGTTAATTTTTGTTTCTGGTAATTCCACCATCCTTCTGACAACTGACCTTTCTTTAAAGGTATTATTAACAAACCACCAACCTCAGTTGTGTTTCACAAATGGGGATAATGAATTTCAGTCTTCCTGAGATAATGTCCAGCAAATATCCCATACGCATTCAATTTAAAACTTTTTTTGAGGGCTACCTCTGTCAGCTTTGGTAGCAATTAACAACTTTGTTTGGTTTTTCTTAAAATATAGCTTTACTTGTTTTTTAGTACTTATGTAACCTCATACAAACACATACGCTCCTACAGATGCACACACACAATATATATGTATATATATATATATATATATATATATATATATATATATATATATATATATATATATATATATATACATATATATATATATATATATATATATATATATATATATATATATATATATATATACTGTGTGTGTGTGTGTGTGTGTATGTATGTATATATATGGAGAGAGGGAGAGAGAGTGTGTCTGTGTGTACATGTGTGCGTGTGTGTTTGCCTAAAGCTATACACGTAAATAACTTGACGGACAGACAGGCAGTTCGGTGATGGAATATTCTCACTGGTACCGGGTCAGTTTTTTGACTAACTCGCAGAGCGTTATTGACCATTCTGTCAAGAAGTGAAGTGATCAGAGGCTGTTCCACTTTTCGCAGTAGTTGCAGTCAGACTCTTTTTTTCTTGCATTTTTGAATGGGGTCAGGGAAGGCACGGGCAAGATAGATGGCTTCCTTTCTTCGGTTTGTTGACGGCTTTCAATAAAGTTACCCCAAAAAAGGTAATGTGAAATCGAGGCAATGCATATAAATATATTTTTAGGATTTCTGTTTTCTAGTCTTTCAGTTTTCTTCTTCTTCTTTTCTTCTTCTTCTTCTTCTTCTTCTTCTTCTTCTTCTTCTTCTTCTTCTTCTTCTTCTTCTTCTTCGTCTTCTTGTTCTTCTTCTTCTTCTTCTCACTATTGTTGTAATGGCATTGATGTTATTAATCCTTTTATCAAAAGTGCAATGTATGTGTTTTTGTTTTTCATACTCAAAATCCGTGCCGCTCTGCAGACTGACTCCACAGGATAAAGTTTGTAACTAGAAGGAATCTGATTCACTTTTAACTGAAATAACCTAACCTATCAAATGCTATGTTAGCTTGCCTACCCGATCTCGAGGCAGTGACCTTTTCGAAGGAATATAATCTGAGTGACATTTGACTTTTGATTCGCTCTGGCATGACATGATAACAGTGAAATTCTTGGAAGGAAAAGTGAACGCTCTAAAGTTTGGGTTACATTGATTGAAGAGTAAAAACAACGAACTACTGTGACATAAATAAACTTAAGGCATGCAAACGTACTAACCAAATTTTCACTGTAATGGGAACCCACTTAGATACGGAATTGATTTCCAGGGACGACGTTGCATTTGTGACTACGGATATCGTTGTTCCCGTTAAAGAATTACGTTCTTTTACACATAGTTTCACGTTTTTTTGAACGCTCTATTAATGTGTGCTTTTACCTCATAAATATCTAAAGATGCAAACGATCCACAAAGTAATATTTGTATTTACTTGTAGCTTTTAACAAAGAATTATATTTCAGTTGGGCTTATGATTCCTTAAATAAAGAGCAGCGTGATCCTCAAAAGTAACACAGCTCAAAATGTTGTCTTACCTGTTAAATGTCCTAATTCCAGAACTACGCTTATAGAGAAATTTGCGCAAAATCTGATTCCTTGTAAATGACAAAGCACTGCGCATCGGAATGAAAGTTAAGAATAGTTAAAACTTTAAAAAAAATAGATGAGTGAAGTAATGTTGAAATGCCCTGGTAATGCTACTCTGTTATCCTTCATTCCAGGTCATAGTTTTCCTAGTTTTGGCAAAGATGCAAAATCTTGAATAATAATGGCAGCAAGACTTTACCCATCTCATGAATCACAAATGAGGTAGAGGAAGAATATTTTCAGAGACAGATATTCAAATCGAACGGAAGTCAAGGTAAAATGCAATGATTATTGGTCTTTCGCTTACTAACTCCATTTCCAATTATTTATAATGAGTATCAACCAACTAACAATGTGTTTTATATCTTTTAAAAATTAATACAAAAGGGAATCTACGTTATAGTCTGAAGATGATCAAACAGGTAGATCTGGCGTTTATTTCCAGAAGTCAGCTATTATAACTTTTCAGTATAATAACAACGAGATATAATAAAATGCCCTAACGCTAGGAAAAAAAATGCGGTTTTTAGTATGAAATATACGCAAGAAAGGTTGTGCCTGGCAGTCGTTAAATCATTCGTGGTACTTTTTTCCTTTTTGCTTATAATCGGGTAGAGTACGGACGTAAAGCCTTCCTTCCAACCTTTAGTTTTTCTTTTTATCTTTTTATTTTTGTGAATTTTCCAGGGCGTCTATCTCCGAGAGCAATTCAGGTCCCACCGGAATGATGAGCTAATATTGTTGAAGTAAATAAGCGCCAACCATGAAGGGGACTTTTTTTATATTGAATGCATTAGGTTAATGTCCATAATGTGGATGGCATCATGTATTCACAAAGGGAGCAAACTCATGTTTTTTTTTTTATCCTCTTTTTTGGTCTTCATTTCAGAAGAGATGAAGGAAAGTTAGAGGTAATAATAACTGGATTATACAAAGAATTTTCTTTTTTTTTTTGTTTGAACTACTATATTTATCATCTTTGTTTCTAATTTTCGACGTAAAATTAGAAGACAGTAAGGGACAAATTTGCGGCATGTGGTAGGCCGCTTCTAAAATGACGGAAGGTTATAGGAATGGAAGACGATGAATTTTCGAAGCAAAGCAGATGGCTCAAAGAGTTAGGACAAATTTGGATGCTAAAGCAGACCACCTTTTCGAAGCAATTAGATTACAGGAATGGGATGCAGTATAGTCAGGGGAGAATTCTAAACTTTGGTACTGAAGGTAAGGAATGAACAGCAAACTAAGTTATTCATTTATGCCTTTTCGATAAAGTGTAAATATCAAATGCGTTCTTCAGTCTGTTACTGAAAGGTATGTTTTTCCAGGTTTAACAAAGAGCTTGTAACTGTAATGGCATCTTTCTAAAAGGATATATGAATATGTTTTCCATGTCGTTAATCTCGTTTTAGGATTCTGTAATCCCGTCAAAATTCCTTTGCGATAAATAATCGATAAATAATTTTGCGGCCATACTCCAAAAATATTTTAAAGGCAATACATACAATGCAATATCAAAAAAATCTCGAATAGGAAATATTATTTCTATTAAAATGTCCGACAAAATGCTTCAAATTTTGCTGTACGTATTACGTGGCGAAGTAGAGTTGATATCACATATATTGCGAAGCGCAACAAAGATGAATACACTATAATAAAATGTTTGCAAATAATCCTGATGTCCTTTCATTTCATAGAGAAGACATGCGGTTAAACAGAGAGACACGCACAAGTAACAACACACAGAGAGAGAGAGAGAGAGAGAGAGAGAGAGAGAGAGAGAGAGAGAGAGAGAGAGAGAGAGAGAGCGTTAGGCTTATAACTTGGAGGCGAAAATTTGAGTCGAGCCTATCGCCTGTGAGCTTCCCCGCAAACAAGGAGACAAATGAAAAGAAACTCTGGGTAAACACATCCGCCGAAAACAAAACAAAAAAAAAAAGGCTCCGAAGAGAGAGAGAGAGAGGGAGAGAGAGAAAACGTAATTTGATAAAGCCTGCGATAAGCCTCGTGAAATAATCGACTTCCACCGGGATGGGAAAAGTAAATAACAAGATATTCTAAAATAGACTCTCTCATAAAAGAGAAACATGACTGCGTTTTAAAGATGTAAGTTGATTAAAACGAGTGTATTGAGCGCAGAGCCTCGTCTAGGCATTTTGGATTCCGTGGCTGATTTCGTACTTTTGTATTTGTATGTTATTTAATGACATGCTTCTTGATAATGTTCTAAAGTCGCGAATTCATACATGATATATAATACATATGCATACACACACACACACACACACACACACACACACACACACACACACATATATATATATATATATATATATATATATATATATATATATATATATATATATATATATATATATATGTATATATATATCTATATATATTATATATATTGTATGTGTGTGTATTCACTTTAACCCTTTTTCTACATATGACTGTCTCTCTATTTCTCTGTCGCCCTGTCTTTCTCATTTCCACTGAACATCTAAACAAAATGAACAAAACCTCTCAATTGCAAAAGCCCCGATGACTTTTGTAATCTTTTGCAATCTTTGTACATTCTTCATCATATAATATAGTAACGGTAAATGGTATCATTGATTTTTAAAGCTTTATTTCAGAGACTGAATTTAGAACCCCAAGAACATTCTTGCACATTTTCCTACCCCTTTCGCTCCGAATACTGTGCCATCACTCCACCACTTCTGGTTATTTGAGAGAGAGAGAGAGAGAGAGAGAGAGAGAGAGAGAGAGAGAGAGAGAGAGAGATGCATGCAGTGGTTTGCCAGGCTTCCATTCAAGACGTCAATTTTCTCCATCTGGTGCGCACCGCCCCCCCAAAAAAAGTTTTTATTTCTCTCTCTCTCTCTCTCTCTCTCTCTCTGCAGCTAGCTTTACATGCTTCTCCCAGTGCTGACACAGATTTCCAGGAATTGCGGTTTCTTGAGTGGTAAATGTTCTGGCTGTTTCACACAAATAATGGTAAACAAAAATTTCTGATGAGCTTTTGATTTTACCAGAGCAAAGAATTTCTTGTGCTATGGTATGTAACTTTGTTTAATTTTTTCTTGCAAGAACAAGTACAATGACGATGATAATTATAACTTAAGTTTTTTGTACATCGCTTGATGCACAAAAAAATATTGGGGACACTCCGCATTCTTTCCAATGTAAGGTTATATAATTTTTTTATACTACTAAATTATTCTCGAGTTAATAATAATAATAATAATAATAATAATAATAATAATAATAATAATAATAATAATAATAATAATAATGAACAAAATTATTGTTAAACTACTTATACGACCCTACTTAGACATGTTTCCTTTCTCATGTATGTGTGTATATATGTATGCATGTGTGTATATATATTTATATAATATATATATATATATATACATACATATGTACACAAACACACACACACACATATATATACACACATATGTATATAATATACATATACAAACACACACACACATATATATATATAATTATATATATATATATATATAATATATATATATATATATATATATATATATATATATATATATATATATATATATATATATATATATATATATAAGGAGCCCGTAAAAACGCCAAAATGTAGAAACCTCTCGAAAGGAGTTTGGGACTCAGATATTATAGATAAAGTCTTCCTCCAACCAACGATAAAGAAGATTAAAGAGAAATTGTCAACTGGAGTGACGTAACGGCTGGCCTCTGGATCCCTCGGTATAAATACCGCTTTTCTGTAACTCTTCCCATTCATTACCGGCCTGAAGAGAGAGACAGTTGGTCTCTGAAATATAGCATTATCTTTCTACATTTTGGCGTTTTTATGGGCTCCTTATATTAATTCTTCTGCTTTATCAGAAAATATTTCAGTCATATATATATGTATATGAATGTGTTATATAAATATAATATATATATATATATATATATATATATATGATATATATATATATATATATATATATAAATATATATATATATATATATATATATATATATATACGTATATATATATATATATCTATATACGTATATATATATATATATATATATATATATATATATATATATATATATATATATATATATATATATATATATATATATGTATGTATGTATACACCCTTATTTCAAAACGTTTTCTAATACTGAAGGTTCGAAGCAATGAAGCAATCAAGTATTTTTTTCTTTATAAGTCTAACGCTTTTGCTGGTATCATGAAAAAGAATTTTTTTTTTCATTCACAAATTCCTGTTTCACTTTTCTCTCTATGTCAAAGGCTTATCAATACGTGTCTTGTAAGCTTTTTTCAACTTCACTTGTGTGTTTCTGGCAAAACGAATTTTTTAAGCATCTAGATACTTGTTAATTTTTTTGTTTTACTTTTCTTGCGCTAGATAACATCATAAACTGAACTTTCCTTCTCCCTTTGAATAAAAAAGTGGTGAAGAGTAGCAGAAACTTCCACTTTAATTAAAAGTTGTAGTCTCCCTGTGGTGGATTTTTGAGGTTTATAACTGACATCAAACTCTTCCTGTAAGTTAAAAGAAGACTTGATAATTTGTACAAGTTATTTATTATGTCTTTTACTTTGCGGAGTAGGAAGATGTTAAGAAATTACAACTGCCATCGTAGAATTTCTACACATGTACATTACAACATACTATTACTGGAACTCATGGGTGAGTTTTTAGATATTAAACGATGCGTTATGTTAAAACTGTAGTACATGTTGCAACGGTATTTCCCCTCTAACAATAAGAATAAACATTGTCATTCGTATTTCAAGATATTATAGTAAAGGCAATTCTTTTGAGTTCTCTTATTGTACCTGTGTTTTTGTTACATTTTAGAAATACCATATAAGGATAATGTGGTCTTAGGATTAGTAGTAAACGCCTGCGAAAATTGGTTTATTATATATGTGTGCAAAGAAACACTGTGCCAAATTAATCCGAGGATAAAGAGATAATACGCGAAAATTTTGACTGAAGAGCAGAAAAACCACAATGAAAGTGAACCTGTAAAATAAAAAGAAAAAAATAATCGAATGAATAAACTCTATAAAAAAATTACTTTGTGCATATATAAATGAATTGATATAATAAAATTACTTGGGCTTTTGTCAGTTTTACTATATTTCAACAGGCAATTTTTTTGTGCAGTTATTTTACACGGTTTAAGAATA
This sequence comes from Macrobrachium rosenbergii, assembly GCF_040412425.1. Taxonomy (NCBI): domain Eukaryota; kingdom Metazoa; phylum Arthropoda; class Malacostraca; order Decapoda; family Palaemonidae; genus Macrobrachium; species Macrobrachium rosenbergii. The sequence continues at coordinate 25,708,282 of NC_089784.1, forward strand.
ATAGAGCACGAGAAATTTCTCTTGGTCCCCTGCATTTGCCAGAACATTATCATTATTATTATTATTATTATTATTATTATTATTATTATTATTATTATTATTATTATTGTTGTTGTTTGTCATGTTTGTTAATTCAGGTAAAACTGGTTGTCCGTGATACTGTTATAAGTATAACCTAGCTTTTTTTTTAATTACATATTTCAGATTTTCTTCCCAAGTTGAATATGGCTCAAGTTTTCTTTCATTATTACAGTTTCGCATGAGAATAATCTGAGAATTAGTTTCACTATTTTGGGGGGGATGCCATAATGAGTAGCTCGCACGCAATTCTGAGAAAAAAAATATGTATTTATAATTTTCTCTCCCATCCGGAATGCTATCTAGGTTAACCTCTGATTATATGTTGTATTTTGGCATTTTTATTTTCGATATAATGATCTTGATACAATGCCTGATGTTATAAAACCATGAGGGATTGCTGGTCTGAGCTATATTTCTTACAAATTCAACATTTAATGACCATCTGGCCTTGTAAGCTCCCATATCACAAATCTAGTCGAGAAGATAATTAAAGGGTAATATTTACTTAACCTGGAGCGGAAAAGTTTTGATTATATAGAACCCAGACCAGCGGAAATATTTTGCGGCTGAAATTCAGTCTCCTGTTAAACAAAGGTCTAAAAAATTCGAGAGACTTCAAAATGTTCGTGTCCTGGAATCTGTGGCCATTTGCCAAAGGCTACCGCTGTAATCTCAGGGCTTTGCCACATTGGGTGAAATCTTGAATTATTTTTCCAGATGGTTAGGTAACATATGTTAGGGTTCGTCCCATTTTCTCGAAAATTTATTCCTAGTACAGAATGTATAGATGTGACACTGTTTAAATTCCCTCTTCTTTGCCTTTTCTAACTTCTTAATCTGATTTTATCATCATAAATGTCAAATAACCTACAATTAGTCATATAGTTTAATAGTTCTGTAGGTAACTATTTAAAGAAAATTGTCGACTAACGGGAAAAGACGCACATACACACAGACGGAAGATAACTTGCGGATAACGTCGTAAAACGGTTCACGATGTGAAATAGAAAATGGGCCTTCGTTTTCTTCTCTATTACACAGAGCAAATAAGTCGTTTGGGATGTCATAAAACAGCGAAATTGGTCCTGGGGCGATCAATAGAAAAGGGTGAGATACATGCACGGATCATTTCCCCTTACCAACATCATTTCCTGACCATTACCAAGAAATTTCCTGCAACTGGGTCGAAGCAAACGTTCCTCCCGGAAGCCCTTTGGTGTAGCAGTGAACGGCGCATCAATAACAAGGCAATTGAACGCTGTTTACCGCTTCTCCTCGTTCGGTTTTCCGTAGTTCTTTGTGACTTCATTCGGCGTATCTGTAAAGAGTCATTCTCTTTTGTGTATGTATGTATGTATGTACGTATGAAGCCTTTCTTCTTGGCAATAGGTTCCAGCAAGGATTTTGTAATGTGTATTTTTTTTTTTTTTAGGTGGAGTGAGCCCGTCTGAATTAGAGTTTAATGCTTGTGTATTTGTGTGTGTGTGTGTGTGTGTGTATTTACCGAGGTAGTTTTGTGTAAGTATACGTTTATGAGTGTGTGCACCTGTTCTTACACACTAGAATGATTAACTCAAGGAATTGTTTTTATTACTTACAAGCTAGTGTGTTCACTTAATAAAGTAGATGACTCATCCCGTAAACACAAGGAATCCGACACGAGGAAACCCAATTCCAGCCTTGCGTTATGAAGTTGAACACGAAATGTTCAAACGTAATTAAAGAGCTCTCAAGTAAGAATAGTAATACCATTTTTGTGCAAAAAATAACAATGAAACTGATAGTTATTTCTGGGAATCCTTGAAGCGGAAACGAAGAAGACGAGTTCAGAATGAATGGGTGAAAAGAGCTATTTTTCTTATTCGTTGATTCTACTCTAAGAAGATTATCTCTCTCTCTCTCTCTCTCTCTCTCTCTCTCTCTCTCTCTCTCTCTCTCTCTCTATATATATATATATATATATATATATATATATATATATATATATATATATATATATATATATATATATATATATATATATATATATATATATATATATATATATATATATATATATATATATCAACATCATAATTTTATATTCTAACATGTATGTTTAATGGAAATCTATAACATAAATATTACTCTCAGTGTGTCGTAAAAGGTGTCTTATCGATACCCTAAACATTCTCACAGATTTTATTAAATATAATATTAACAGTTCTGAAATATAGGTAGACTGTGGTCGATCACTATAAAAGAAAACAGTAGAACCAAATATCAAAAATAATCCTTCTTCCTGGAAAGAAGTGATTCAGGCCCAACCCATATATATGGCAATATTACCCGCCAGCCCTTTCTCTTCTATGGCTGTAGCAGCCGGACACTGCCGTATCTATATCCCTCAATTTTTGTCTCTTATATTAGATCTCTTCCACACAAGGGATCAATTCCTTCCCCGAAGCCCTATGATCTTTTATAGGACGCCACACGAGAGCCCCCACTCCCGCCTCCTTGACCATACCAGACGCCCGTCCTTTCGGAGCCTTAAGAGGAGCAATCTTCGAAGACACCTGCTGGGAGATTCAGCTGCGACCCCATAAATCTATATGCAATCGATCTATTGAACCTTCTTTTGGGTCTCTCGAGTGAGTCGCGGTCACTTGCACTCACCTGTCTGCCAGGTATTTTGCCTGCCTTCCTTCCCTCTTCCTTTTTCCTTCTCCTTCTTCTGTTCTCCTTTCTTCACTCACTCTTTCTCCTCCTTATCCTCCTTCTTCGCAGCCCCCTCTTCTTCGTCTGCTGGACAAACAAAAGAAATGGAATGGCAATTCTTGAGAAAGGCTTCAAGATGATGCCAAAACATTCCCTTGTTTTTTCACTTCTTTTAGGGGTGACGTCTTTGTTTTTTTCTTTTTCTTGTACATCTGAAATTGAAATATTTCTGTGAACACAAACAAAATGAAAATTTACATTTATTTGTTCAATAAAGTTAGGTAACTTGTTGATTTCATAATTGTAATTATTAATTAATTTCCTATTTCATTTATGAGTATTGCAAATTTTGTTCCTTATTCGTTAGAGGAAATGAATTGCTTTTAAGTGTCGGCAAAAACAAAGTGAATTTATCTTTATCTCAGAAATGCACATTATATTAAACAGCTTGCATATCTTGTGACCAAGAGTTAAATCGCAGTTTGGTATGATGCCAATGAACCATTTATATAATGATACATAGTCCTTCGAACGTTATATATCAACTGCGGGTATAAGATGGGGTTCATAATCCAATACACCACTTCCTAATTAACAGTATATCACGAAACATGGTTTCATTTTTAAGATGTGTGGCCGTAAACTTTCACTTCATCATATTCATAACAGGAAGTCATGTCAGGATGGAAGAATAAAAGGAAAAAAAATTGGAACTGATATATTCCAACGCCCCCTCCCTCCTTCGTTTTCTGGGAACCACGAAGTAGGCTATGGCACAGAAAGGGGGACGAAATATAATAAAACTTGAGAATCCTGAATCCTGCCTCTCTTTCCCTCCCTACGTCGACGAGTGAGAGAGAGAGAGTGTGTGTGTGCGTGACTTGGTCTGATTTATAACGAGGCAATATAACCCAGGGGAGACAATCTATAAAGATATCTCTGCCCGCTATTAGATATCTGACTCAGGTGACCTGATGCTAGATCGACATCGTGAGGGCGAATCAGCCCCTCTGACATGGCAATATCTAATACATTTAGGGTCTCGTCATGGCGCACGGAAGGCTTCTTTCGTAATTGAAAAACGGTATTTTCGAGTTTTGCTCTGAGGAATCTTTTGTTTGCTATTGAAAAGGGCAATATTCTTCTCTTTGGTATATGTAATTGGAGAGGTATCATGTAATTTTGTATTTTCAGATTAATTCATTTTAATGGATAATTTAAGAGAAAATAGAGTGCTAGAATAAGTTTAGTATTCTTAGAGCATTTGGGAATGTTTAAGGTAAGTTATTTTTTAAGACATGCCTCCAAGTAACACGATGTCCTATATGAAGCACCTAGAGAGAGAGAGAGAGAGAGAGAGAGAGCAAAACATTTTATAAATTAAAATAATGTTATTTCCATACTTGATCTTTTAATTGACAAAAAAAGTATAATATTAAGATGAATTTTGGGGCTTCCTTTTAACAAAGAACAAAGGGCATGCTCGCGCGGTATTGAGGGAACTGAAAATTAAATTTGCCAGTAGGTTACTCCGCTGAGAGAGAGAGAGAGAGAGAGAGAGAGAGAGAGAGAGAGAGAGAGAGAGAGAGAGTTCTTAATCCGAGTAAAATGCCTGAATTTAACTGCTTGGCATCATGTTTATTTTTCTATCGTATGTAAATTCATTGGACGTAGGTATGTGACTTTTGTTCAATCCCAACCTCTCTCTCTCTCTCTCTCTCTCTCTCTCTCTCTCTCTCTCTCTCTCTCTCTCTCTCTCTCTCTGCCATTCGCTTATGCCTTTCATAAACATCCATACAACTCTTTACATGTACCTCCTTTTATTTCATAGACCAGCTCCAAAAAATAAATGCGCAACGGCCAGTGTTACATCTAGAGCACGGAGTATTCTGATGTTCTTCAAACAAAAACAGATGTTGCTGTCGTAGTTGATGCTGAGGGGAACCGAACAATTTGTAATGAGGTTTCATTCTGTCTTACATGCTCAATTTCCCATCCGCCTCAAACGCCTTCATGCGAGCTGTGAAGGCAATTTTTCATATATATTATTTTCCTCAATTCACATATTTGATAATGATTTTGACGCGTGTTTTTAATGATCTTGATTTATTTGTTTTGCAAATGTATCTATTTTTTTTTTATTTCATTTTATCTTTTATTCTGTCTTTCAACAAAGTTAACATTGATCATTCTGTTTTCTATGTCTTGCCCTTATTTATCTTTCTCCGGGTATGAAATTGATTCTTAATAGTATTTCATATCCATTTGAAATCTTTAATATTCCAACATTTTGAACTTTTAAAGGGGATATTTTACCAAGTAATATTAGTAACAATCTGTTGTAGATAAGTTACGTCAAGTTTAAAATTCCCTTTTTCGCTACGAAGATATGTTGAAACTACGAACAATACTTTAAAACAAAAAAATTATCCCCATAAAACCTTCAGACTAAGACTCCAGATATAACAAGTTCACGGAACAGATATGACCGTAAGGCTCACGCACTAACAACTTGCCCTAGGTTTTTCGCCCTTCCGTGCTGGCAGGTGTAGCATTGTAGTTCGTCACTATTTTCGGATTTCCAGCTCTTTTCATATTTTCTTTCAACAATTTGGTTTGCCATGTTTCTGTACAGTTTCCTCTTTGGAGGTTATTGCTTTATTGGTTTCGGACAAGATTGGATATTTGAATTAAGCATATTTCCTCTTTATATCATAAATATATACATACATGTTTACATTACTATGTATATATATGTATATATATATATGTATGTTATATACATATATACATATATATATATATATATATATATATATATATATATATATATATATATATATATATATATATATATATGTGTGTGTGTGTGTGTGTGTGTGTGTGTGTGTGTGTGTGTGTGTGTGTGTGTGTGTTGCCCCGTGTGTTTTTCTTAGGAAAAAAATTATTTATGCCATACCTACTAAAGTAACGGCATATGTTAAGATAAAATGATAAAGATTTACATAGGGGAGATTGAATATGGACGGTAACGACCATAGTTTTGCGGACCCAGAATGCACCAAAAACCCCTCTTGTAAAGAGCTGACTCTGAAAACAGTTAACTTACGTAGAGAAAGTGAAGATGGCCAATAAATGTAAATCGTTATGCGTAATGTTATTTACAAAATCTTTTTTAAAGAAGGATAGGTCATAGAGATTATTGATTAATTCATTCGTGGTTCTCGAAAATCTGTAACACACCAGAGTGATATAAAGAGTCCACTATCCTTCAAAAATCGTTAGTGAATAGATATTTTTCAGTTTTGTTATACAATTATGGAGTGTTTCTATATTTCACGGTATTTTGTTAAAACAGTTTTATAAATCATGATATAATCACTATTAAAATTCCTTTTATTGTTCCTCTCAGTTTTATCTATCTTCTTTGGTTAGAAATGATTGTTAAGAAATAAGAGTTTAAAGACGTAGGTATATAGTACTTAAATACACAATTTTACTTAGTCATTTGATTCTTATATTCCATTACGTAAATGAAGAAACTCCAGACCTCATCTAAATGCATTAAATCTCACGTGTATAAATCAAGAAACTTCTGCCTTCTTTAAAAATCAAGTTGAGTATCTGCAGTTCCTTTGATGTGTAAATTGACTTCTCATTACTTCTGAAAAGATCTGTGTCTGGTTCTTATAAATGACTTTCGCTTTTTCTTTCTTGTTGGAGTTTTTTTTCCTTCCGGAGTTTTTTTAAATTTTTTTGTCAGTGGAATGAATAATTGTTTTTTATCTGAGCTGACAGATTATTGTCATAATGCTGATGCTATGAAAAAAAAACTGTATGTGCTACATTAAAGGATTAGGTAAATTGTAAATGGAAGGATTATGAATGAATGGAGAAATAAATAAATCTTCGGGAATGAAACTTGAATAATAAATAAAATACCTGGGACAAATTCAAAGTATGATTAGCATGACGAATTTGACAGTAGTTATTAAGTAATTAAGAAAAAAGGTAGCATTACACACATACATATACATACCTACATATTCAGTATGTACAGTAGGTATGAGTGAGAAAAAAATTAATATATATATATATATATATATATATATATATATATATATATATATATATATATATATATATATATATATATATATTATATATGCACATAAACACACTCAAATACACATACACATATGAGTGTATGTGTAGGCTACTCAAGACTCGTAGCGTGATGAAAATATAGAACATACAGAGAGAGGGGGAGAGATTAAGCAGTTCAAATTAATTTCATTACTTTGAGAGAAATAAATAACAATTTTAATAACATCAGGTGACTTCTATTCCAAAAGAATGCCACAGGACGCTGTCTGCACCATTTGCATATTACATTTGTCCTGCCACGATATTGTTCGGAGCGAGTGTCAGTAGTAAAACGGATGTCTATGTCAGCAATGAATGGGTTAGAATATTTTCACCACTTTCAGAAACGAAATAGTAATAGTAATGACAGAGATATCCTAAAAATACACTCACACGCACACACACATATACATTATATATATATATATATATATATATATATATATATATATATATATATATATATATATATATATATATATATATAGATGATGTTTGTTTGTGTTCAACTATATTTTTAGAGGCTTCTCCTTTTGGCATATAGATTCAAAATAGTCTTCTTAAATTGGATATATATATAAATATGCATATATATATATATATATATATATATATATATATATATATATATATATATATATATATATATATAGTGTGAGAGAGAGATAGATAGATAGACAGACAGACAGACAGACAGAGAGCAGACAGGCAGATAGTTAGACAGATGTATACATGCCTTTTTAGTGAGCATAAAAATAATTCAGATCCACGAAGAAAATGTGTTAAAAGAAATACCGTAAACAAAAAAGCCCCGAAAGCCAGCCATAATGTGTTGTCAGCAAGTGACACCGAAATAGCACCAAATACACCACTCGAAGTGAAGTCCAAACCATCCTCAGTCAATGTCGATTATTGGCTAACAGCTTATATCAGAGCAAATTCTCTCAAAGCTCTGAATTCTGATGGACTGCCACAAATTGCTTGTATTTAGACAGCACATTCGTATCCTTGTGTGTTTGTGCGTACTTCTGATAATGGATAGTTATGTTTTTCGCTGCTCTTGTGTTTCAGTTGATAGAGGAAAGGGTAAACAATATGAACAACTCCATATCGCATGCTGTCAATGTTTAGATATCATTTAAGCTATAAAGTAGGTTCAGGTAACTAACACATTCGTAAAAACCGAGAGTTACAATACGATATATACACATATATGTCTATCTTTATGTTACAGAATTAACTGGAGCTGCTGTATGTCATAAATTTCTTATTGAATGGATTTTTAACAGGATACTAACCTCACGGCACTTCAAGCCGAGAAAGTCTTCTGATTTTTATATGAATGAAATAATATATTTTAACGGTGTTTCGTTTTTATTTTTGTTTGCGCGTCCTTTTTCTTTATAACATTTCTTTTCCATTTTAGGTAATATTTATCTTACGTCATTTAAGAACGGATAGATATATACTCTTCAGTTAGACAGATGCACATATTCAAAAGGAGTATCTAATGCCCTCGTGCACGTGCGCAGACCATTCACTTCGATCACACGATTTCGAGAAAATCATTCATATCGCATTACTTCCAAGACACATTTTGTTTTTCTCCCCGAATGACACATTCCTCGCATTCTCCTTTCGATGTATAAATTTCCGAACAAAGGTAGAATTGTTTTCTCCGCCTTTCAAAACATTTCCTCCCGGAGGAAAAATCCTTTTAACGTTTCTGGGCGGATATTTCGAAAAAGTATCTCATGCGTGTAATCCGAGTCGTATCATGGATTCTCAAACACGTGATCCCCTCTGTAGACACGTCAAGAGATCGTAAAAAAACGCAGAAGCGTTAAAAAAGAAGAGAAGAAAAATAGGAATAAGAAAAATCAAGAGCCTACCTGTCGAACGTCCATGTCACAGAGCAATGTTTTCAGATGCGTGAGCGAAATTAACTTGTGTTTAATACCGCTCAGCAAATACTTGGAGCCTCGTCGGTTGCCTAATGATGACATTTTCCTCTAATGACGCAACATCCAGTGAATGATGCTCTTGTTTAAATGTTTACGTGTAACGTTTCAGGAAAAATGCTTTGATAAATACACAATTAACGCACAGGCGTGCGCCCATGGTTTAGTTAACGCCTGATAATGACTTTTACGTCATTCACAGTAGATTTCATTTAGAAATGTATTCACTAGCATATTTTTTTTTTTTACAAGGGTGATTGATATTGCTCTTATTTAAATCAAAAGTACATAGAATAGACATACTTATAAATACCACAAATGCATAATATCTCTCTCTCTCTCTCTCTCTCTCTCTCTCTCTCTCTCTCTATATATATATATATATATATATATATATATATATATATATATATATATATATATATATATATATATATATTTATATATATATATATATATATATATATATATATATATATATATATATATATATATATATATATATATATATATATATATATATATATATATATATATATATATATATATATATATATATATATAGTCTCGAAGGCGAAGGAAAGGGCACCATTATTACAATACGTTTATTATGCCGACGTTTCACGACAATTGCTATAGTCGCATTTTCAAGGCTGCAATGATTTAAAAACTTCTTACAAAAAATCACATTAAAACATCGATGTATAAATTATAAAACAAAATAAAAACGGGGGGAATAGGCACAGGACATACCTAAACCGTAGCAGTAACAAGACTAAAACAAAAGAACACACTGCTACGGTTTAGGTATGTCCTGTGCCTATTCCCCCATTTTTATTTTGTTTTATAATTTATACATCGATGTTTTAATGTGATTTTTGTAAGAATAGTTTTAATCATTGCAGCCTTGAAAAATGCGACTATAGCAAATTGTCGTGAAACGTCGGCATAATAAACGTATTGTAATAATGGTGCCCTTTCCTTTCGCCTTCGAGACTGTATCCTGAGTCGAGACTCACCCTACTTCGATATATATATATATATATATATATATATATATATATATATATATATATATATATATATATATATATATATATATATATACATGTATATATATATATATATACATGTATGTATATATATATGTATATATATGTATGTATGCATGTATGTGTTTGTGTTTGTATAAAGAAAGAAAGAAAAAACAAGAAACACAGTCCTGGCATGCGTCGCCTGCCACTAATGATTGACGTCAGTATTAGTGTTTTATTGTCTTTTGAATTTTTTTTTTTTTTTGCGGGGACGGGTGGGAGAAGGGGAGGGGGAGAATCCAAGCTTTTACCTGTCAGTGTGGATCCAGGGCTTCCCTTTATTGTGCCTCAGTGAAAGGTGTTTCATATAGATCGAAAAGGTTCCGTGAGTTTTTCTTTTTTATTTATGGACGATGAATCAACATTTTACTTTACATCTTTGGTATTGTTTCTATGTGATAAAGAACCACGTCATCGGTTTTGACGTTGTCTTTCAGTTGGAGTTCATAATGGCTGGCTGTGTGACGTAACAAGACTTCAGAAAATGTAGGGGATGAATCTACATTTTGTTTCTTAACTCCATAACACTCGCATTCAGTAACAGTTTTTCAGGTGTTTCTTATTTGCCTGTTTAGTGATGTCGTCACTAGAATTTAGAGACAAGAAAGATATTCCAAATATGAAAGGTAATTTATTTTCTTACAAGATAATCATTGCATTTAATTTGCTTATAAGAAAAAAAGTATAGATTTTTCCTTTTCAGGAACATACAAACGTTCACTAGTTATTACTTCTGCAAAAAAAAAAAAAAATCAGACAATAAAGCTATTCATTTTATTATAAGAGGGGAATTTATAGTCAAAGAAAGAAATGTTAAATTAAACCTTGAAACAGCCTTAAATAAAACCATGACAGCATCATACGCACGAAGATACGTCTCGTGATATTAAAAATTTGCCTTGCACTTGCAAATTAGGTTAATGGGGTCCAGTTGTAAAAATGACACGTATATATTTTTTTTTATTTTCACATATAAAATTAACATATGAAAGGAACATTAATGTGTTAAAGTCTTTAGTGAATGTTAGTAGTGAATATTTACAGTATCATGAGGCTCACATAAAAATGATACTAGACTAAGTATTAACGTTAAAGGGAATATTTTCAATATAAAATCAAATTTTTGAACACCATCCCCACAAAACCACGCTACCTCCACGATCCTCTTCCTTGATGAAAACATGAGGGAGTTCCGAACTACTTCGGTTAATGATAGGAAAAAGCAGCGTAAAGCGTGCCAGAATATACTTTGAGTTACTGAAAAAGAAATGACCAAGTAAGCACGCGTACCCAAGAGAGAGAGAGAGAGAGAGAGAGAGAGAGAGAGAGAGAGAGAGAGAGAGAAAGGTTTGGGTTGGGAGGGAGAAGTGTCTTCCAAATGAGGACAGGAAAGTTATTCGAATGAAAAGCACTCTTCATGTCATTCTCCTGCTCGCTTTCATCTTTCAGAACGCAGGATAAATGACAAAGAACAGTCTTTAATGCATCAAGGTTTTTTAGCTGAATTTGACAACTAGGCTTCTGAAATAAATTGGATAACTAATGCAAGAGGTATTATATTATAAAGAGAATGAGCAATAATAGCAAATGAAAAATAATGAAAATGAAAATTAATTCTTTTAGTGATTCGTTCGAAAGGATACCAAGAGAATGTAAAATTTTATGGGTAAACACACACACACACACACACACACACATATATATATATATATATATATATATATATATATATATATATATATATATATGTATGTATGTATATATATTTCAGTGCAAAAAGCAAAATTAGAAAAATTTAACAAGATACACTGACGGTATTCTAACTTTAAATAGTTAACATGAACTAGGGTTAAAATGCTTTGTTTAAAAAAAAAGCTCTATTTTTAGGAAATCATTCGTCTTATTTATAGTGCCCTTTCATGATAAGTCCTCAGATAAAAAGGTGTTATGACGCAAGGTCAACATTCAGCTATTTTTTCTGTTCCATTACTTCCGTTTCACGGATAAAACATTAACATATATAATAACATTATATATATATATATATATATATATATATATATATATATATATATATATATATATATATATATATATATTATATATATATATATATTATATTATATATCTGTATCTATATTATATATATATATATACAGTATATATATAGATATATATATATATATATATATGTGTGTGTATGTGTAGATATGTATGTATATATATATATATATATATATATATATATATATATATATATATATATATATATATATATATATATATATATTGAACCAATTTCTTCTCCCCAAGATAGTTCTCGTCTTGATGCTCTCTTGGATTGCGTGTGTGTTTCCGTGTGCTAGCAATGCATACATCCTCGAGAGAGCGACGTATCCAGCACCACGGGAAAGAGAAGAAATTGGGTTCAAGCAGGAGAGTGACAATTCTCGAAGGCCTCCACCCAACCAGACAAAGCCGAGGTGCAATCGATGTAATCCCTGCCACTAAATCACTCTGCAGCCACGCCCTTAGTTAAACCTCCTTCGTTTTGCAAATAAATTTCAGGCATAACGTCAGGTATTGCACTCCGTTGCGTTACTCAAACTTTATTTTAGCAAGCATTAGCCTTTATCCTCTAACTGCTGTATGTTAATGACGTTTACGAGCTCGTTAGAATTTCTCTTATTTGTGGCTTCTTAATTAGCATTGAGTAGTTATTTAACCTAAAGGGGAGGTCCTTTTTGGATAATGGATGGTCTTCATGAAACGATTGATGATATATATATACTTGATTTTTCTTTAAAGTTTTTATAAGATACATTATATATATATATATATATATATATATATATATATATATATATATATATATATATATATATATTATATGTATGTTATGTATATATATTATGTATACATACATAAATATGTATATGTATGTATAAATGTATATATATAAATATATATATATATGTATTATGTATGTACGTATGTATGTATCCGCAACTACTGCCCAGTAACTTGATGTCTGTTCTTTTTTGTGAGACATCAATACATCATACACCGAAGGCAATAAAAACACACTCAAGAAATGCTGATATATTAGGGCCCTTTTCTTTAGTGTGTCATGATATTCCTGTCAGGTATTCTTTAAAGAAAGCTTGTGGATTAGGATACAAATCTTGATTCATGAAAGCGAATCTTCATAATCGGCAATCATACCCAACTTCCATTATAAAACTTGGCATTAATTGCGTGTCGATGCTAATCTCCTATAAATAAAAATAATCTTTGTATAAAAAATGAAATAAAATGGCAAATCCCAAATGATCTGGCAATATTATGGGATTTCATTTTTTATCGTCTTGAGATGAAAGGTTATTATATACCATAATAGTCATGCGATACTTTTTCCCCTTGAGGATTATCCGCTCACTTTCATGAGGAATCTATTTTTCACAATTATTTTTCACGTCTTTTTTTCACCCGATTTTTCTGGAAGTATTTTCTTCTCTTTATCGGTTTCAATATCAGTCGGGGTTTAACATGTCCAGGAACATTTATCACCACATCACTTTGAAAATTGGAAGGCAGGCGCTATCATTCCTCCAATTATCCGTTGCTGGTAAGATACGAATCACAGAATCTCTCTCTCATTGTTTTCCCAGCATCGGTGTTGCCTTGTCATGGTGAATGAAAAGCGTTGTCTGGGAAATGTGATCCTCAGGGCGCATTAAAAGATACCATTTCTGGAGAAATATATTACCCGTGGTAGGAAAAAGACGAGGAAGTGTTACAATGACAAAATAAAAGAGAAAAATAGTGAAAAGATGGTAGTTACTTATTCAGTAAGTATCACACGATACTTCTGATTTTAACACGCATGAAACATAGCGCATTAACTGAGGACATGGAAAAATTTTTTTATGGTTGATTTTTATCAGTAGGTTACTATTTTAAACACTGAAGCAGTTTCTGCTATTGTGAAAGCAAACGGACAAAGACGGAATGATGAATCAGATTCATTTCTAGAGATGGAAGTAAAAGAAGCTGGCTAAAGAATCTGAGTAACTGAAACGACCTTGATGGTTAAAACCGCCATGAATAATTTTCCATCCATGAAACCATAACCCAAAAAGCTACGTGAAAAATGACGCATCGTGGCACATCGTGCCTCTTCTCCTTCCGGATTCCATTCCCAGCATCCAAAGCATCCATCCCGGGAGAAGAGGGGAATCTTTCTACTGGCGTCTCACTTAAAATGAAGAGCAATTAATCAACGCGAACTTCCTCACAGCCTCTCTTCCTAGCTGTGTTCACTCTGGTACATCTATGACATCTCGCTAAAGCATTTCTTCGAGAGTTAGAGGGAGATTAATGCTTTTAACCTTGTGGTCGTTTGTAACAGACGCAGTTTGTGACTCTTGAAGGTCGTTTATTTAAAAACTAAAGTTGACTATTATGTATCTACCCAGTAAGGGCTGAATTACAAAGTTTAAAACGACTGGTTCTTCGTAGGCCCTCTAGTTGCTTCATTGAAGATCTCTGTGGATATCAAAACTAAGTGAGAATTTGAATGCCCTCTCTCTCTCTCTCTCTCTCTCTCTCTCTCTCTCTCTCTCTCTCTCTCTCTGTTACGTAGGAAGGGTACGTAGTTCTCTCCTCTACCTAATTTCCAAAAAATACTAAGCTGGTGATTGAACGGACATTTTTCTTTTTCCGTTGCGCTGCATCTCGCTCTCAATGTTTACGTTTTACCCGAACAGTTATTTCCCCGTCTAACTGACTGACTTTCGACCAGGTCTTTGTCCGTAAATTGGAATGGAGATTTCGCAACTTGGAAATGCGTAGAGCTTCTATTTATTTAACCCACTTCCTGTCAAATTGTTTAATTCTGTTAGAGGAGGTATAATTCAGCGTCTGTCTTTTATTAGTATAATAGGCGTCATGGTTTCTGTATACTTATGTTGGGGAGGTTATGTAAATCATACTAATCATACTGGCCATGTCATACACACACACACACACACACACACACACACACACACACACACACACACATATATATATATATATATATATATATATATATATATATATATATATATATATATATATATATATATATATATATACATATATATATATATATATATATATATATATATATATATATATATATATATATATATATATATATATATGACTTGGTCATATACGAAATTTACTTCACAATCTGGAGGTCGTCTGCGTAGCCCTGTAACTTAGGATTTTTTTAAGACAAAAAATGCTGGAAGTGAGGATCCAGGGGTTTTGGGTTAACAAAAAAAATAATAAAAAAAAAATAAAAAAGGGTTATTTCTTAATGACGGTCATTAATTTTGTCTGACATTTTTCTTTGCCCCTGATAAGTCAAAATGACAGCCTGATTTCTTGATGAGATCTGGTGGTCTGTTAGTTAATGAATAAAGGTATAAATCTATTATATTTTGATAATTGCTCCATATTTCTCCTTGGTAAAAAATCTGAAAAAATATTTACCATCATGTATATTAAAGCCCCTCAATTGTGGAAAGTAAAATGATTACTTTTAGAATATTGTAAAAGAATAGATGCGTACAGTGTAGTATTTAATGTTCAATAGAGATTTTTTAGGACAGCAATTTACCCAAAACATATATCCAGCATATTTATCTAGTAACTGAATATCAGATATGTGCAGTTTATGTCTGTATCGCAATAAACCGTAAAATTTTATTAAATGATGCAAAAATTCATGCCTTTCCTAAGAAACTGTCATACATATTTCTTAATGAAGGGAATTGCCCTATTTTCTCAACAAATTTTATTAAAACTATTAATTATTTTTTATTACGTATTATCCCATTTCGTCATAATTTACTCAGGGTTGTGTTAACAGAAAATTTATCAAAGCGCCAATTAAGTTATGTATATTATCTAAAGTCAGTGTCCTTATTTCCCGGGAATCAAGATTGCATAAGAGTGTGGTACCATTAGTAAGGAACAACAAACGCAGAAAAGAAGGAAAAAGTTAAAAGGGGTACAAGGAATATGTACCACAACAAATGAAAAAATAACAAATTCTTCTTCTTCTTCTTCTTCTTCTTCCTTCTTCTTCTTCTTCTTCTTCTTCTTCTTCTTCTTTCTTCTTCAACTGGACTAGAACTAAGAACGTTAATCAACTTTTGTTTGACCTTCCCTTAAGAAGCAGCTTCATTCTGAAGAGAAAAGAAAAAGGCCCGTTTATAAAAGAACATTAGGTTCTCAAACTAACTTCATTGCCATGTTCCGGTACAGCTGTGATCAAATTACCTTCGGGTCATGTCGACCGTATTTGCGCTTAATTGATTAACTCATTCGTTTGGAAATGCTGCGCTCGGCGACTAGTGAGGTCATGATTCGCAGACGTGAAGGAATATAATTTTTTTTCCAGGATTTAAAGTGTATCTCATGGAAAGAACATGACTTTTGCTGCACGTCAGGCTTTTTGGTAGAGTTTGAAGATCTCTCTCTCTCTCTCTCTCTCTCTCTCTCTCTCTCTCTCTCTCTCTCTCTCTCTCTCTCTCTCTCTCTCTCTCTCTCTCTCTCTCTCTTTCTAAAACTGGAGGAATCTCCTTTTGTTTTACGTAATTGAAATGTAATGAAACTGACATGACTTTATCTACACTTTATGCTGTCAGGCAGAGTTTAATTGTCCCAAACACATATTCTCTCTCTCTCTCTCTCTCTCTCTCTCTCTCTCTCTCTCTCTCTCTCTCTCTCTCTTTTTATATTAGCTAAGTGCCACTAAGGATAAATTTTATTGTTTACTTTATCTCTCTTATTCTACTTTCTTGAAAATAACATTTAAATCAATGTAGCCGAAAAGTGTTGCAAATGTTACTCTGTAGGTAGGAAATTCTGACATACTACTAAAAGAATAAGAAATAAACAAAACTCCTTTTACTCTTTATCTGTATGTGTGTGTGTGTGTGTGTGTGTGTGTGTGAGAGAGAGAGAGAGAGAGAGAGAGAGAGAGAGAGAGAGAGAGAGAGAGAGAGAGAGAGAGAGAAGAGCAGTATCCATAAAGGCCATGTTGAACAGAGGCAGCTTTTCCCAACTACCCACTTAGACAAAGGCACATGTTAGTAGCGACTTGTTTGTCGTCAAGCACATGGTGCCAAGTCCCCCCACATGTCCCATTCTTGCATAAAAAAAACACAAAAATAGAAATATAAAAAAAAAGGCGACTCAGCGTGCGCGTCTATTGGCCCCCCTTTGGCCTGACAAAGAACGTTTTCCTGACTTTGCAATTCTGTTTACTCTCTGGGTTTCTTTTGAACCCAGTCGCAGTAGAAGTCCGTATATTCGCAATCCATTTTGACATCGTTCTTCTCTTGGAGTTTTGCCTCTTTCGCTCATGGAACTTCAAAGTCATTTCTTGCATTTATGTGATTTTCCGCCATTCATTTCTCTTTCTCCTTTTGGTATTTTTCCTTTGGGTGCTTTGATTACTCTGCTTGTCTTTTAATGCTTTATTCATTCTTTTTTTTATGAAATACTTCTGGGTAATTACATTGCTTTCATCAGTCGTGAACTTCAGGATTGTTAAACAGAGATTTTTATTCCTCATACTGTAAACAATAGATGAGTAAAAATTACTTTTTTTATAGAAATGAACGTTATGTTTAATTTCGTGTAGTATTTGATCCATGTTCAACCCATTATCTAGGGACGTGTTTTGCAATGTAAAAATGTTTCAATAGTGACTGCTAAAGTTAATTTCTACCCGTACACACCTGAATATCGCTCTGCGTGAGAAGAACCAAACATACACTTATACAGACATAAATACGTACATATTTAAATAATGTAGATATATATATATATATATATATATATATATATATAAATATATATATATATATATATATTTATATATTTATATATATATATATATATATATATATATATATATATATATTATATATATATATATTTATATATGTATATATGTATATATTTATATATATATATATATATATATATATATATATATATATATATATATATATATATATATACTGTATATAGGCTATATATATCTATATATATATATATTGAGATATGTATTTTTGTTCTTACGTTAGAAAAAAAGAAAAGGTAGATTACCCTCGAGTTCACTATTTAACAATGCGTCAGGCAGAGTACGAGCTCTAGCTCATATTCGGTGAAGCAAATCTGGTTTGTAACCAAGTTACTTTCAACGAGTTAAAAAAATATATCAATTTATGATTATTATTTTGCTTCTACCTAAGCGTAAGAAAATGCACAGTTAACGTTCGTATAGATATCGGTGAAAGTATCATGATATCATAAAAAAGTCCCTGTGCAACATCGAGAAATCCTACTAGAATAATTATGTTAGTAGGATAGCCCAAGGCGGGCGTACCTGGCACAGAGCCAGCTAACATTTTACCTCATATGTCAAAAGTAGCAGAAACTAATGGAAGGTCCCTGTACATAATGTGACTCCATAACATTTCCTGAAGACTTGTGGGTCTACTTGGCGACGCTGATTGACCCTCAGAGAGGGCTGGCTATCTCCTTTTGTGTGATTTAAACGCTGCCTTCGGCATCTACAGAAGTTATTTCTTAACATGAAGGTTATGGATGGACATCTGACAAAAAATCACGACGTCGGTTCCAACACATTAGTGTAAAAATTTAATTTTAAGTTAGTGAAAAAAAAAATAGAATTATGTTCAGCTAAATTTTACGTAGAAGTGTAAACGTACAACATAATGAAATATGAATTCTTGATTACAAGGAAATAAGATAAAGAATAGGCTTTGTGATAAACACGAATTTCTCTCTCTCTCTCTCTCTCTCTCTCTCTCTCTCTCTCTCTCATATACACATATATATATATATATATATATATATATATATATATATATATATATATATATATATATATATGTGTGTGTGTGTGTGTGTGTGTGTGTGTGTGTGTGTGTGTGTGTGTGTGTGTGTGTGCGCGCATTTGGGTATTCATGTAGTCAAAAGCAAATTCCAGGTCAGGACTGTACATTAAATCAAACGTACTTTACAGAAAGGAGAATTTGTTCCATAACTGCCATGTGGATTATGATTCAGGGCGGAGCCTTTATTTGCATTTTTCCATGACGACTCTGACTGTTGATGATGTGACGTCAGTTTATTAGTAGTGCTGATGAAGGTATTACTCATCTATGGTTTAATAATAACCTAAAGGTCAGTGTTGAGCAGTTCTCCTGAACCCTTGAAATTAATGCTTTTGCTCACGACCTTTAGAAGCTAAGTTGGCTTTGAACGTCGTTACCTTTGCTGTTCAAAAATAATTAGATCTGATTGTAAGTTGTTGTTAAGCTGTTAGGACTTCATTGTTTGCCTTCAGGAGATCCTTTGTAATTAATGAGAGGACATAACGAATACTGATTCTCATAGTACACTATCCTGGTAAGACTTGAGAACTATAGATTGAAATAATGACTAAAAATCGGTTTAATACAACATTTATAACTAATGCTACAGAGCTACAGATCGTTTGTAATTTATTCAGAACAGATATGGAAATCACGCAAAATTATTATTATTATTATTATTATTATTATTATTATTATTATTATTATTATTATTATTATTATTATTATTATTATTATTATTATTATTATTATTATTATTATTCAGAACACGAACCCTATTCATATGGAACAAGCCCACAGGGGCCATTGACTTGAAATTCAAGCTTCCAAAGAATATGGTGTTGATTTGAAACAAGTAACAGAAGGTAAAAGGAAGTGCAGAAAGAAGAGATCAGTTATTAGAAAATAAAATATAAATGAACAAATAAGTAAATAAATAGATAAATATATTGGCAAATTATAAAAATACAAGGAGAATAAAACAGTAATGCGTTGCATCTTCGCTTGAACTTTTGAAGTTCCAATTGCACGACATCCTCAGGGTGACTTTTCCACTGTCCAACGGTGTGAGGAATAAAGGAGGACCTCTGGAACTGAGAAGTTAGACAGCGCGGTACGTTTACTGCATATTGGTGCTGCTGTTCAGCAAATCCGGTCGCTCTCGGCAGGAAAAGAGGATCAGGGATCAATTGTTATTTTGAAAGATCTCTTTTGAAATACGACTTACGACAAATTGACAAACAAGAGACTATCCGTTGATTGTCCAAGGAAAACAAACCTTCTAGGTCACTCCAGCATTGTACCTTATTGACGAATTGTTACAAACGTTACCTACCATAAAGTAGCTTATGTAATTATTGCTACAGAATTATAATAAAAGAGAATTTTACTCTTAAAATCAGCCTTTACAAAAGTGAAAGTAATCCTCTTAGCTTTTCTGTGAATTCATTTAGTAATCAGATTGCCGGCGTGACATATTACATGAGGTGGCCAAAATAAGCAATAATTTTTTTTTACAATTACAACGATTGCATTTGTAAGCGTAGAAACTTATTATACCTCTTCAAAGAGTAAATTCAGCATGCCAACAATTCTCATCACATAGACGACATTCTGTACAGGACAACGGGTATAGATAATTGACGGTTTGTACTCTTCACATTCATGTAAGCTGAGTTATAAAAAAATTCGTTTTGCTCATGTCAGCTTGGAATACCCAAAAGACGATATAATGTATCACTGATTACATAGAACGTCATGATATTGGGGATGATGTCAGATTGCCTTGCTGTTTGTGTTAGAGCTTAAAGCATGGTTTTAGCACCTTGTCAGACATGCAACTACATCACTAAGAGAATTCGTACTGAACGTACTTTTTAACGAGTAAGTCGGAGACTGCTGGTTTCATTATTAAGGTTCTACAGATCTGAATGTTCGTTTGCCATGGAAAGTTGTAACGAATACAGTTAAATACAAATAAGAAAGACCTAGACCTACATAAAAGAAGAATAGTTGGAATACTCAAAATTTAACAGTAAAGTCAGCATTAATGATATTTTTTTACTGAAAGATACTGTAGTATCTTAAAATTTTGATTGACAGTGTATGTAAGTAAATTTGTAAGTCAACTTCAGTGTGTTTCTAATGTAACGCATGTATGATACGTAAGATAAACATTGAAAGCAATGAGCCTGCACCTACATCTTCATCAGATATGTGTGTTAGTGTATACTATGTATACTGGCAAGTACTAATCATCTATGCATATAAATGCAATATAAATAAAATATGTATATATATATATATGTGTGTGTGTGTGTGTGTGTGTGTGTGTGTGTGTGCGCGCGCTTGTGTGTATGTTCTTTTCAGTTCACCCACTAATCCCTCACGCGCCTTTCAACCCGCCATATGTATACATTCGAACGCCTTCCCTTACAATCGTTAACCAGAAGGTCTCTTTTGAAGTCAAAGGAAAGAGGTCGAGGAGGATATGGGTGGTGGAGGTAGTGTGAGCGGATATTGTGTTGGGGGGGGGGGGAGCGTTATATGAAAGGAACCGGGTATGTTTAGTACACATCGACGTTTGTAACTAGTGTATGGGTGATGTTATTTACATGCCATTAAGTAAATACTGTTTTGCCCGTGGGCTGACGTTTGCCCTCGACCGCTGGACATGCATGGAAAGGTCATATTGCTGTTGAGTGATGTTGAAACGGAGACATTTCAACAAAATTGTCGGCTGTGCCTGGTTCGACTTTTATGCTGATGTAACATTATATTCAAATATCCTTTTTGTTTTTAACATACGCTCAATGCAAATCATGTAAATCCGCATTCTTAACAAAGAACAATTACTTATTTCCTCATGTCACTAACTGTATTTCACTACTTTACTAATTACTTATATGAAAAGTTACGTCTAGTTTTATCTATGCTCAGCATATATATAGTTTACACGAAATCACTTCTCTTTTTCACTTAATAATGTTGTGTACTTTTATCCATTACCACATAATTGTTATGATAAAGACAATATCTTCATTTGCTTAACTTTTCCTTGGAAGATCAATGGCTTTTTAATGACAGTCTTGTAAATTTGTTAAACATTGAATACACTGGTAAAAGGGAGGCCTCTTCTTACCAAGCTAAAAATTCAAGCCTCAGGCAGAGTACAGTTTGAAAATTATGCTTCAAGTATAAATCTTGAATATTGTTTTTTTTTTGTTGTTGAATATCCATAAGGTTAAACGAAATAAATGTTGCATTTTCATTTATCCCGTATTTTCAGGAAAGCGATTCAAAAGAAAATATTTGGGTTGCCAAATTATTAGAACTCTTCAGTCGACAGGCAGAGAGTATCCTCGTTGGGAAACCCTAACTTTAAAGAAACGAAAGACCGGGTCTCTCTCTCTCCTCTCTCTCTCTCCCGTCACTTTGCGGCCAGAACACGATCAATGCCGACTCTTGTGGTGCCTTGTTTAACCGAGGCCAGTTTGACACTTGGTGAGTTTTGGTACTTGTCCCTCTTCCCCCGGTCTCTCTTTTGCTGTTACTTCTCCTCATCTCGTCTCCCGTCCTGTGCGGTAAATCTTCCCCCTTCAGACTCCCTTCCTTCCCGCCTTCAGGGCCAGTACAAAGGCCGAGAGTGTCCGTCCAAGGGTGAACGGGCAGACCTCACTCACATACCTCGCGAGGGAACGCTTCTTGGGATTAGTTTGCCTACCTGTCTGATTTATGTGGGACATGGCTCCCCTTCCCTAACGCACTTGGAGTGATGGCCTTGCTTAAGGAACGCTTACTGTGCGTTTGAAGTTATTTATGTCGTTTGTTAACTGGAGCTGTGTTTCGTGATTTATATGCTGTTCGTCATTTTTTATTAAAGCTACTCTTTTACCCTGTTCCTTTTAGAGTACGACGTTAATTATATATACTGCCTTATAAGGAGGCCCCGAAAGCTTTGATGTATCATCACCATGCACTGTGTAGCTTTTTCTCACCGATAAGTAAAACATTTAATGTTAGATAATATATATAAGAAAAATAAGCCATCTAAACTTTATACATTGCTTTTGAAGACTACTTCTTTGCACAGTTACATGCTGTGGGAACATATTAAAGAAATGATTCTTTGTGCATTTAACTCAAGGAGGAGGCGTTGACATCTAAATAGGTCAACTGTATTTTTAAAAGTTTACCTAAAACGTTAAATACTTCTCATTGAAGTTAATGTAAATCACCAATATTATCATATCTTTCCACAAATATTTTAGTTTTCGGACTTGGAGAACATACCTAAATAGGTGATCATTGTCACGTATGTGTGTGACTTCCTCGAAGGTGGCTCAGTGATATTAGATACCTTAAGGTTCTTTGAAAGGAAAAATGTGCTGTGAATCGTACCTTCAGAGCACCAGTACAAAAACAAACATTTACATAAGTGCCGATAAGACATAAGGATTTTCACTTTAACCTTCCTTAGCGAATTTTTCTTTTTTTTTATTTAGAAGAACAATTACTCACGTGAGAACGAAAACCTGTAGACCTGCCTTTCCCAGGGTTTTACTTATATTGGTTTTACAGTACAACGTGTTTCACTTTTTTTTACACTCATAACCAAAAATATAGGTTTTGCTGAAAGCAATGAAAATGCTTGGGCAAACCTGTATGCATAAATATTTTTAGAAATTCTCTGCTCTAAAATCCATGTCCGATAACAGCATTGCCTTTCGGATTTGTTTGGCTGGAATGTAATTTCAATTCCGAATCGCGGGATCTACCATTCTTCAGGAGAAGCATAGTAAATAATAATAATAATAATAATAATAATAATAATTCTTTTCGTTTATGCAAAAATTATGAAAATTCAGAAAATATCCCAGTTCTAATTCACTTACATTTTAATGGAAAACGCTTTTTGTTGGATTTTGAAGCAGTTACATCCTGTTCATTAACTGATTTAACGCTTCCAGTAATGCGAGAGAATATTCTACATGAATAAATTAAAATATACGTAATTATTCTGTTAATGACTGAGATGCGATTGAGCTTTACTAATGTTCAATTGGGTCATTAAGGATAGTAGGTCTCGATTTAACATCTACTAGAATATAATATTTGGGCAGTACAGACATATTCACTTTGTGTATTTGCAACCGCGAAGTAACAGACATCGTAGTGCTAAAGACCCGATCATATTTCTGACACTTGCAAATATATCCCACATAATGATTCAAAGCAAAGGTAGGTATCAAGCTGCAATTGACATCACTAAAAAATACATTGGAAAGTAATAGAGGCTTCGATTTTACGACTGAAATAGGAAGGAAGGAAGGAATATTTCTTGAAAGTTACAAGGCCACTAACATTCACATTAAGCATATACATATTGTAGATATTGTAGAAACGGGAGAGAGAGAGAGAGAGAAAGAGAGAGTCCTGATTATCATATTCTCCACATTCCTCAGACATACATGTCATTACGTATTAATTTAAACTTTGTGATCTTGCTCATATTAGGTACTTGGCGGAAGAAAGTAACAGGCTACGAAAGACTTTTGTATCTGTTTAAGATTCGGTGGCCTTTATCTGTTTAATTAAATTTTTCCTTGAACAATATCAGAGTTTTTTTCCGTATTTTCTAGTCTTTTTTTTTTTTGTATTCCATAAAGGCATGGATGCCAATAAAAATTACTTATATTTTTGCTGCAGGTGTCTTTATGCCACGTTTGGATATGCTTTTAGACAAATCATGGCATTTTTTTTAGATGCTTTAATTCCCGGATAACAGACGTTATTTATTAGACACTAGTTTACCCGTAAGAACCGCCGTGCCCTTTGCCATTGTACAGTAGATCAATAATTGATTGCATAATGATAAAAGGGGGTTACGTAATAATAATAATAAAAAAAGTCGCAGCTCCCTGCCGCAGCCATTTGCGTCATGTTCCCAAAGGGGGGTAGTGTTCCAGTGCACTCACGCGGTGCACTGTAGGTTCTTTGCAGCGGCCCTTCGGCCACTAGCTGCAACCCCTTCCATTCCTTTCACCATGCCTCCTTTCATATTCTCTTTCTTCCATCTTACTTTCCACTCTCTCCTAACAGTTGTTTCATAGTGCAACTGTGCGTTTTTCCTCCTGTTACACTTTTAAAACCTCTTTGCTCTCAATAACCCTTTCAGATCTGAATGGCCTCATAGGTCCCATAGCGTGTCCTTTGGCATAAATTTTATATTTCATATAATTCCATTTGGGTCATGTACTGTCATCATTCATTGAAATACCCGTGTTTGTGGACTCAGGCATAATGGTTTCTCCTATTCTTTTCTCTTTCGATCAAACAGATAAGTCAGTCATCAGACCTTTTGAAAACTTGAGATAAAATTTAATAATATGGTTTTTGTTGTGGTAACAGTTTGAATGATGTTTTTAAGAAAGACTTACTTGCCTTAGTATATACAAATCTTTAGTAGAATTTCACTCTATATAATGCAATAAAATTAGTCTACAACGTGATGTTTAGTAAATCAATGAAGAATATGAGTTTTTAGCTTTCTGTAAAAGAAAACTATCGAGAGGACTTTGTCTGTCCGTCCGCATTTTTTCTGTCCGCACTTTTTCTGTCTGCCCTCAGATCTTAAAAACTACTGAGGCTAGAGGGCTGCAAATTGGTATGTTGATCATCAAACATACGAAATTGCAGCCCTCTAGCCTCAGTAATTTTTATTTTATTGAAGATTAAAGTTATCCATGATCGTGCGTCTGGCAACGCTCTATGACTGGCCACCACCGTGCCGAGGCTGAAAGTTTCATTGGCCGCGGCTCATACAGCATTATACGCTGTACAGAAAACTCGATTGCCCCGAAGAAACTTCGGCGCATTGTTTACTTATTTTATCTTATTGCGGCACAAGCACGTCTACATGTTACTGAAAATAAATATTTATATCCAAAATTAATTTAACACAGAATTTCAATCTGCTAGCAGATGTATAGATAGTATTTAGTAAACGTAAAGGAAATTGTGACTCGTTTCCATAACGGTTGTAATACATAACTTACTGTCTAGGCACTAATAGTTTTTTAAAGTAGATCACTGGTAGAGAGAGCATATAAGTACGAGAGAGCGAGAAAAAACAGGTGATATCTAATAAATCATGGTTGCGGTTGCTCCATTCTTCAGAGGACTAATTTTATATACCAGAAGACGAAGAAGAAGAAGAAGAATCCATAAGATGAATTCGACTACGGCCATTGGAGAAATTGTTTGCTTATGAATCGTGCCTCGGGTTCTTTACAGCCAATAAAATGTGTCAGTTTTGAGTCTTTCATATCTCGTTGAGGCTTCTACATAGGGAACGAATATTAGAATACGGAAAAGGGTCCTCTGGTCGATTTATTCGTCGGCTCTATATTTCAAATTTTCTTTCAATCAGAATTATTCATGAGCATAAATGATGTAGTCAGAGACGTGAACATACGATGATGAAGCTGCGCTGTCGGATGACGTATCTCCTTGTGTTGTCTTCGTCACAGTATATGATATTGAAACGTGGAATAGATTCTGGATTAGGATGCTCGACTTCAATATCGGTAGGAAGGTTAGAGAAAACATCTAGATCTTATAAGATAAGGTAACTCAATCAGAATATCATTATTTCAGTAAAAGTTATTTCACCGTGGAAATAAAAGTTTGCTGCCAAGTCTTTTTGCTTTGCTTTTTGAGTTATATACACTGGTAGAACACACGAATGCTTGTCGTTTCTTCAGCCTCAATCTCCAATAACTTTAAAGCTGCCCAAAGTTTTTCTAGAATTCTGAAACGCCCGGTGGGCCTCTTTTACTTTATGTAATAGCCCATTTAAAACTTTTCCAGCGTAAGTGGACCGCTCCAATAGGTCCCCACATTTAAGCGGAAAACATATACAATAACATCTCAATTTTTATGCGTGTTTTCTAGGATGTAGACAGGATATGAATGTTTTGTTGCATTTCTTTTGGGGAATTATCCTAATTAGCAGGGAAACGATATAATAAATGTGAGTGGTGTTCGATTGATTTATATATATATATATATATATATATATATATATATATATATATATATATATATATATATATGTGTTTGTATATACACACACATATATATGTATACACACACACACACACACACACACATTATATATATATATATATATATATATATATATATATATATATATATATATATATATATATATATTTACTGTAAGTCTGTGTTTAATTGAAAAGGTTTAATGCTGAATGTTATAGTTCTCGATATAAATACATTGCTGATGTCTTGAACACATTCATAATCTTAATTAACGTTCTTGATGCGTCCGGAACTTTCAAATGTAGTTGGTCTTTAGTGGCCTGATAAGGAAATTACTCTTAAATATTCGAATCACGATAGTTGGTTATTGGTCAGCATATTATTAATAATTTACTTATCTTTATAAGTTTTCGCTCTCATATATACATAGATGAAAACATAAAAAAAAGCTATTTCGATTGAACTGACCCAGGGTAGCTTCATGATGTCAACAAATTTGCTGTGTTGTCATTCAACCTTTAGTTTATTAATAACTCTAATTCAAAATTTTTATTAAAAACTGGTTTATTGGTTGTAATTTTCAACATCTTTTTCATTTACCTTACCTCCTTAAAAAGTGAAAGACGCTCTAATTGACCATATAAGGCTCTCTCTCGTTTTGTATAAGTTCCTGCAAATCACCACCACTCAGACGGCGTCTTCCCTTCTCTTTCCATTCCTTTAAGCTTTTCTTGAGAGTGTGTACTTACTTTTTTTTGTGGGGTTGGTGGTGGGGGGATGGGGTATCTCTGCCGAGCTATTGGAAAGCGGGAGTAGAGCGTTGCATAATTCATATGCAGCTGGAGTTAACGTGAAACTTTAAGGTGAATCGCTTATCCCAACTTCTCCGTGGTCAAGTTTCTGAGCGATTTGCAAGTGTGATTCCTGAAATATGTTAGACTCTGATGAGTGCCATGCTGCCTTCCCGGGTACGTTTTTCTTTGTAGCTTCAGCAAGAGTATGTTGTGTCAGTGATGGACGAACGGAGAGGTTAGGGAGGACTGTGGCGAGGGAGAGACTGACTGACGGAAGAGCTGAGAACTTCCTGGGCGTCTGGAAGACGAGGAAGTGGATTATATTTATATTTATATATATATATATATATATATATATATATATATATATATATATGTGTGTGTGTGTGTGTGTGTGTGTGTATGTATGTATTATGTATTATATATATATATATATATATATATATATATATATATATATATATATATATATATATATAATTTTGTGTATGCGTATAATTTTGTGTACGTACATACGTGTACACATACATAGTATGTGTGTATGTTTGACTTACTAACAACGCAACTAGAGCAATACAAAATAAAACCATTACATGGTTTAACAATTAAAGAAGGTATGTGAAGTGCGCCCAAGTGTGCTCACAAACAGACAATCCAAACCCAAGAATTTGAAGGCCCATGGGACAGAGACACAATTCAGACTCTGAGAACTTAGACTAACTGTCCCCCGTCCGACCTAAAGCAACTAAATGCAGCAACGTAGGTGACCTAGCAGCCACAGATAGCACTACAGACTTACCAGCCAATTACGCAAAACTAACCTGAATGTGGAGGTATTAAGTAACTCCAGCTACCCGGTATTCTGGAAAAATGATTGATATTGATTTTAAGTGACATGGCTGGACACAGTCGTTATTTCTTGATATCTCCAAACTGCACTAGAAGAAACTTGAAAATATATAATTTAATCTCCGATGGGTGGGTTCAGATCTAAGGACACGTGATTAATGTAACTATAATTTATAAGGTGACTCTGGACGTCATTGCATGCCAAACGCCACGACATGTAACTAAAGAGTCAACGGAAAGAAATAGAAAAAACTAGAAGTATTAACGTAATCTCGTGAGATTGGTTTCGTGTCTAAGAACAGTTGGTTCATAAAGCATCATATTCTTTATAAAGTGAACCCGTACTAGATTGCGTGCCAAAAGCCACGATACAAATAAAAAACAACTGGAAGAAGTGAAAAAATTGAATATCCCCAGGAACAAAGAGGAAGTGAAAAGTTGAATGTCCCTAGGAACAAAGAAGATGTGAAAAAATTGAATATCCCCAGACACAAAAAAAAAAAAAAAATTGAAGGATTTTTATGTTGTTTCCTCTGACGGGATCAACCGAAGGAAGTTCGTGCCGTATGAGACAGCCATTGGATTATACACTCCATGAAATCCCTTCCGTTAGTGAGATGGGGGATATGCATGTTACTGTAATGTCCCTTTTGACAGCTTAGTTATGTGAACATCCTTCATCTTGGGAACTGGATGACAGATCATGGGCATTTTTCATGTTTTATTGGTCCTATTTCTTCTTTGCATTTTCTTCTATGGGAAAGAGGTATTTTTTAAACAGATTTTTCGTTGTGGTATCACTGGCTTCCAAGATTACAGAATCACGGAAGACTAACAGTATAATATATATATATATATATATATATATATATATATATATATATATATATATATATATATATATATATATATATATATGTGTGTGTGTGTGTGTG
Source organism: Macrobrachium rosenbergii (assembly GCF_040412425.1). NCBI lineage: Eukaryota > Metazoa > Arthropoda > Malacostraca > Decapoda > Palaemonidae > Macrobrachium > Macrobrachium rosenbergii. Next base: position 25,737,878 of record NC_089784.1, read on the forward strand.
TGTGTGTGTGTGTGTGTGTTTTATTAGCCCATAAGGTTCAAATTCTGCAGGGAAATGTTCCGAGACATTCTTTAGTTTTAAGATTTCTCAGCAATTTTATTAATGGCCCTTAGAATAACTACGGAAAGCAAATGATACATTCCTTGTAATAATCACCCAACTGTTTCGCAAAGAAATTGGAGGTGGATGATACCTTTAACTAAGACTCTTCCACTCAGCAAAGTCTGTCAGTTTGCGATGAGGGTGAACTCTAGCAAAGAGTTTAATGATTAGCAGTTTTGTACGAAGCTTCCATTTTCACATAATACTGTCGATCGGTTCAACTGCTATTTGATAATTTTGCAAATTTGGTGACAACTTGTATTATCTTCGTCTATATGCCTCACTTTTCGGAGCGCTTGAAAACTTATTGCCAAATGGTGTAAGTTGCTAACATTTTATCAACGCTTGTCTGTAGGTTATCTATTATTATACTAAAGACGAGGAAAATTATACTTAAGTATGTCCGTCATATTAGACGGCGCTGGTAGAGTAGTTTTGAATCATGTTCTACCTGAAACAATAACAAACTGCAGTAAAGTTTAAGAAGAATTAAGAATTAAAGGTCATAAACATTTATATTCACGGGTAACTATTTTTTTCCGCAATGTGAAAATTCAAACTCCAGTACTGTAATGGAAACAAGAAATCCAGTGAGTAACGGAGTAAAGCATTGCATGCATCATAAATAACTTTTAACGCAAGCTCCACTGCCTCGTACATGGATTATTGGATAGTAAGTGGATGGACAGAGAGAGAGAGAGAGAGAGAGAGAGAGAGAGAGAGAGAGAGAGAGAAAAAAATAATAGAGCTGACTTGAAGGTACCACAATCGATTCACATATACATCACCGAACCTTATGTATTGGCTCTAATATCATGCTTTTGCGTGTAATTTTTTTATGGAATATCTTTGCAATAAAATATTCTGTTCACTTCAAAGAGCAACAGGCAGTCTCGTAAAGAAGTGAATTTTCTGGGCTTCATTTTTGTGCCCAATCCTGTATTTTCACAGTCGTAACATATTTCAGAGGAAGAAATCAATTACCTTTTATTATTAAGAACAATGAACGTCACTGTTTGCATCGGAAAATGAGTGCAGAGATTTTCTAGAGGCCTTTTACTGACTGAAAAACTCCTCTTATTATTATTATTATTATTATTATTATTATTATTATTATTATTATTATTATTATTATTCCGCAAACGCATCCATCTATGTAATCCGTGGCACCTACAGAACCTCTACTCCAGAGATAGTCAAGTTTTATATTAAAAAGATTAAAATATAAAGGGTAACGCTTCTTTAAACTACATGTATATGATTTATATATAACGTCCATTTTAACTTAAAACTCCCTATCTGCTCCATGCCCTTTGTCCAGCACAAGAATTCAACAAAGACATATTTTTGTAAGCTGTATCAAGGCCTTCCATCCAAGGCAGAACACATCAGGTAAATAAACAAAAGGATAACACTTGTTGTGTAAATGCGTGTTTCCCCATGTCCTATTGTCCTCCTTAATCGTGGTGTTGATAGCCCATTCTCTCCCTCCGAATGCACCAATCTCTCTCTCTCTCTCTCTCTCTCTCTCTCTCTCTCTCTCTCTCTCCTTTCTCCGTGCGATGTACGTTGCATGACCGTCCACGTGGGAAACGGCAAGTGATGGGGTCTGGTGACGGGAACTGATACAGACACTCTGGACGGCAGGCCTTTTCCCGTCCGGCCGGTGCGGCTGGATATGATAAAGTGCGCGATAAAAAAGAAACAACGGCGGCCAAACAAACAAGCGAATATCCAAACAGTCCGATATATCGAGTCGTAACTCCTTCTTGTCAATATTTGAGAGTAGGGGAATTTTATACGGCGAATGGAGTCGCTGAGATACGAACACATTTCGCAGTAAAATGCTGCGAAATCCGATATGGGAAATATTGAAAGTACATCCTGTGTAAAAGCAAAAGATGAATAGAACTGCCGTGAAGCTGTTTCTATAGCCTCCTGGAAAGGTGTATTGTGGAAGTTACACGGATGGAAATGATTCAGTGAGAACATTCCTCGTAGTGTACTTGGCGTGCATTTAAAATATTCCCCTTTGAAATACCTTAAGATACCATTGATTCCAAAATCACAGATTACACGAAACGTGTCGAAAAACAGAAAGTAAGTAACAATATGAATAGAATGGTCGCGTAAACAGACACAGAAGCAAGAGACCAATAATGAAATGCTTAATGAAAAACAAATGAATTATAAGGAGCGCATTCATCTTCCCTATGACAGAAAACCTGAAAGTTTATGAAATGTAATTGAAAAGAGCAGAATATGAAAAGGCAACTGCCATTGCAGAATGTGCTCTAAAGAATCATTACCTGAGATTAAAGGATAAATTGATGTGGAAGAAATATAACTGTGAATTACCACGATTCTTTAGCCAATTAATGCACTGTTCCATTCTAAAGAAGAGATTTGTGAAGTGGAAATGAGAAAGGGATACACGAAAATATATAGCTCAGAAAAAAACTCTGCAAAATCATGCTGCTATTAGGCAACAACTCGGTGTCATTCAATCTCAGAAAGGATAAACGAAAATATTTTAATGGAAACGATTACAGCTGAATGGAACGGGAAGACAATTATGGAAGGGAAAGACAATTACCGAATTGAAAGAGGGACAATTTCAGGCAGAATGGAATTGGAAGAATTCTGGAAACGCGAATCGCATAAAACGTCCCCTAATTCATAAATGGGAGTTAGACAAAAGAGTTCCGCAATACGTTTTAATGACCAGTTTTAGGGGTCCATTTTGTTTAGCAAAAGGCGGTATCCGCCATGATATCATCGCAGGATATCTCAGGGAGGAAAGCAAGTTGAATGGTTGGGTGTAACAGGAAACAGCTCTCTCTCTCTCTCTCTCTCTCTCTCTCTCTCTCTCTCTCTCTCTCTCTCTCTCTCTCTCTCTCTCTCTCTCTCTCTTTGCAAATGAACATGTATATGCAAGCTTTCTCATGGATCTAGATTTTGTGATCATCAGGAATTATTGGATTTTGGTATTTATATACCAATGGTATATACCTCATGCCTGGCAAAGGTACAGCTGTTGTTATTACTGATATGGTTTTTGTTTATTTTTGTTTTTTTAATGGGATATACTCGAAAATAGACATAAATAACATACGTATATACATACATACATACTTACATACATACATACATATATATATATATATATATATATATATATATATATATATATATATATATATATATATATATATATCTCTCATAACTAAACAAATGTGCATGACAGGACAAGTATAAATATTTGTGCAATGTCCATGAATGCTGACATCTACTAACGTCAAAACTGCGAAGAAAATGGCAAGGCAAAGAAAATACTGCATGAATGTGAACATCTCTTGTCAACTAAGAGGTGGGGGAAGGAATTTATTCCCTCAGCTCAGGAGAAAAGATTGAGCTTAGAATAGATAAATTCCCACCTGAGCCATTTGCGTAGTAACAGGTGCGCTTCCAGAAACATTACATTGGATCTCCAAGTTGAATGTTTATTTCAAATTCACATGACCTGAGGATTAATCTCGAAAGTTTTCGTGCCTCTTATAAGCCCTTCAAAAGCGTAAGTTACCAACTCTCGAAATGCCAGTTCCAGTTCGACTAGATTTAATACTTCAGGGATTTTAGAGTAAGTTTTATTTAATGATCATCCTCTCTCTCTCTCTCTCTCTCTCTCTCTCTCTCTCTCTCTCTCTCTCTCTCTCTCTCTCTCTCACACACACACACACACACACACACACACACACACACACAGCTCTAAAAATATTTTAGGGTTTTCCAAAACGTTTCTCTGAAGTAATTTCTGTTTGTTGCATGGTGTATGTATCTTTATGGAAATTACTCAGCCAGATCTCTTAAGGTAAAGCAGAGTTTTTCGGGTTGGAACTTCAGAGACTGTTTGTAGAGGGTATTAATGATGAAGTTTAGATGGCCGTTGTGTTTACATTCAAGCATGAAGTTTATCCGAAATAGTATGAATAATTTTTCTTTTTCAGCATCTTCTGTTGGTCTCTTTTCTTAACACGTAACATATTTCAATGAAAATTTCATTGCAGCGAGAAACTAGATCCTGCTTCAAACTCGAGCAGTCTTTCGAAAGGTCACCTCTTTCTGTTTCGATCGTATGTTGGATTATTGATGTCTTTCGTTGGCAGATCGAATTTCTTGTGCTCTTTTAAAATATATCGAATCTTTTATTCTTATATGCCATTTCTCTGAGGTTTTGAACCTTGCAGCATTTTCTTTTCCACTAGGAGTGCATTTATGCTAATTGACATACATCTACCCTGACATAGAAACAGCTCCATGGAGCATGCGCGTGTATGTGTGAATATATGTGCCTTTATTTATTTATATATATATTTTTTGTTGACTAATATCATATCTGCATTAGATCCTCGAGGATTACAACTGCGCTGCTGTTTTCATTAGATACTCATCGTCATACTCTTGTCAGACTTCACGAAACAGATATTCACTGATTTCATAAATATTCTTTATCGAAATATAAGAGAAACAATTCTAATGGAGTCGTAAAAAGCAACGGAATGTTTCTGAAAAAATTAAGGCAAAAACTATTCATTAAGCCATTCTTAGCTTTAATAAATTATTCTTCGACGGCCTGTAGCAACATAACGTAAAACAGCCGTAGAGTGTGTAAATAAATAATTTATTTTTTCCACGGGATATCAGAACGAGAATCTATCTACCTTTCCAAATCTGGTAGAAAGGGAATTTTCAAGACTCGCTCATATAACTTGACTCAGCAATCACACACATAACAGGTTCTGCTCACCACTGTATTCTGACATTTAGATCTTTTCTGTGATGGAGCAGGCAGGCCCCTGGTGACATTTATCTGTTTTATGTTGCCGCCCATAATTATAGGGACACTTCATTAGCCGGGCTTCCAATTTAAGACACGGTAGTAGCATTTATAAAGTTGCCTGTAATTTATTTGATGTATTTTTTTTGGGGGGAGGGGGACTTCTTCTAAAATGAATGGGTCTTTAAAAAAGAGAAATGGGCTCTTTATTTCTCCTTATTGATATTCTCAGACAGGATACGAATGATCTAAAATCTCCAGTTCCTTAAAGGATTAAAAATATAGTAACACTTTCGATCGACATCAATAATTATTCATCTCAAACATTCGTTTGACATGCAATGTACCTAACTTTCGAAGAATATTCTGATTAAATAAAATGAACCACATTACCAATACTGTTGAAGTACAACAAGGGTTGATTAGACAACATTTATATTCATTATTCGTCTAATTTTGTTCGTTCACTCATCAGTTCTATTCTTTTTCCGCAGGTGGGGAAAGGCCTCAAGTCATCACTGGGACGAGGGGTGATGCCAGCACTCAAATTGGCCATTAAACATGTAAATGATCACCCAACGGTTCTTCGGAACTACAAGCTTCATGTGGTCTGGAATGATACTCAGGTAAGAGTTCATTTACTCAGGCGAGAATTAATTTGGTTTTCATTTTCTCGTTCTGTCTCATTTACGAAAGGTTTCACCCATTCAGTCATTTAATTGCAAAGGGGCTCTAACTGGCAGTTATTTTTCCACCACGCGTAAGATATTTCAATTGTTCATTTTACTCTGGTGTACTTTTTAGTTTTCTGAAAAGAAAACTATTGTGCCGGCTTTGGCTGTCCATCCGCACTTTTTCCTGCCCGCCCTCATATCTTAAAAACTACTGACGCTAGAGGGCTGCAAATTGGTACGTTGGTCATCCACATTCCAATCATCAAACATACCAAATTGCAGCATTATGGCCTCAGTAGTTTTTATTTTATTTAAGGTTAAAGTTAGCCATAATCGTGCTTCTGGCAACGATATAGGATAGGCCACCACCAGGCCGTGGCTCATACAGCATTATACCGAGACCACCAAAAGATAGATCTATTTTCGGTGGTCATGATTATACGCTGTAGCGGCTGTACAGAAAACTCGATTGCGCCGAAATAACTTCGGCGCATTTTTTACTTGTTTTATGAAAGACAATACTACAACGGCAAGGACAATTTGTAACCATTTTTCATCCGCGAAATATGAAAGATATGGTAAAAAAGAATTTAAAATATAAAACCTTTCTTTTCTAGTAAGTTGTGGACAATTTGTGTATTAAAACGTTACCCTTAAATTTATATACATACATATATATATATATATATATATATATATATATATATATATATATATATATATATATATATATATATATATATATATATATATATATATATATGTGTGTGTGTGTGTGTGTGTGTGTATATATAATTATATATATATATATATATATATATATATATATATATATATATATATATATATATATATATATATATATCTATATATATATATATATATATATATATATATATATATATTTTTGATCTGTTAAAAACCAGCTCTTTCTCTTCTTTAACAATACATTTTTGGTATGGATTTCAGACAGTTAACATTAATTAATATATGCGTATATGATATTATGACATTCTTTGTATATGGTAGACTTGGTGCTGTTTGACAACACTTAGCAAAGACTAGTCGGAAAAAGTTGTGGAATTTACACAGTATTTTCTACTTCTTTTCAAGGGAACTACTGCAAGAGACGTACAGTACACGCACACGCAGTCGCAGCCACGCAAACGAGCGTCGACAAAAGCGCTCACAAACTCCTCGAAAGCCGTGCTAACAAATCTTTCCTTTCAGCAAAGAAGCAACGAAGGAATGGGGGAAAGAAAACAAGGGGAAAAAAAGAGTAAGGTTCTATAGGCACTCTCGGCCCCTCAACAATCTCTCGATGAGGATCATCGAAAACGATCCATTGGGTGGCAAAATATCTCTCAGCCAAGTCTCTCCTTCTCCAACAAAAGGGAAAGGAAAGGAAAGTGGAAATCATTTTGCGCTGCAGGGCATCAGGGATACTCGACCCTCTTAGCCCTGAGACTTTCTGAGGAGGAGAGAAGAGGCTTTAGTTCGGAATCTTGCTTGCAAACGGGTCCGTTTTCCTCGTGGCAGCGAATCTCTCTCTCTCTCTCTCTCTCTCTCTCTCTCTCTCTCTCTCTCTGTGTGTGTGTGTGTGTGTGTGTGTTGCTTTTGAAAATTCTAAAGTATAACTGAAGATACCTCGCATGGTTCTTGTCTTTCATCTCTTTCACGTTTAGATGAAAGGGATGATGTATTTATGCACGTCCCCAATTTTTGCATCGATATGAAATTTTTGTGTTGGCCAGTGAGGCGAGAAACATCAAGAAATAACCATTCACCAGAACCAAGAGTATTTCACTGTTTCACTGAGTCTTTCTAAGTTAGGATGCAAGTTTGTCTTGAAACGTTAAAGGCTTTTCCTGTTGAAACCTCTCATTTATGAAATGAAAGTGTTTAATAAAACACAAAATATGTTTCGCAATCTAAAGAACTTCGCCTTTTTCCTTCTGCCATGTCTTATATATATATATATATATATATATATATATATATATATATATATATATATATATATATATATATATATATATATATATATATATATATACACATATATATTTGTGTGTATATAAGTCAAAGTATGCAGTGCAGTATTTTATAACTTTTGAAATACAATAATGGGGTTGAAATACATGTAATTTTTGCTATATATATATATATATATATATATATATATATATATATATATATATATATATATATATATATCTATATATATATATATATATATATATATATATATATATATATATATATATATATATATATATATATATATATATATATACATATATCATATATATATATATATATATATATATATATATATATATATATATATATATATATACATACATATTGCATATATATATATACATATATGTATATATATATATATATATATATATATATATATTTATTCCTAGAAAAAAATAATACGTAATTCAACCCCACTGTTGTATTTCAAAAGTTATAAAATACTGCACTGTATACTTAACTTATTCAGGGTCGAATCCTGGCAACACGATATTCCTAAAACATCGTAAGAAAGACTTATAAACGACCCTCATTATTCTGTGAGGAGAGTTACAATCGAACCATATAGGCAACAATTTATTGCAGTTTAATGACAGATGATACCAAATGGTCGTTATCTGTCATGTTCAATGATGCCGATACGCTAAACTTCTACTGAAATATAATAGTAAATGAAAATGAATTACAAATTAGCTCATTCCTTTTTCTTTGATCTTTTTCTGTTTGAGAGTGTTGGTTGCCTTTCTTTCAGAAGGAAGACAGTCCCTTTTTCTTGAAAGGAAATGATTTCTCGAATAGGGATGCATTATTCTGTCGGTTTTAATCATAGAATTTAAACAAGTAAAAAATGCGCCGAAGTTGCTTCAGCGCAATCGAATTTTCTGTACAGCGTATGATCAAGGCCACCGGAAATAGATCTATCTTTCGGTGGTCTCGGTATAATGCTGTCTGAGTAGCGGCCCATGAAACTCTCAGCCGGCCGTGGTGGCCTGTCCTATATCGTTGCCAGAAGCACGATTGTGGCTAACTTTAACCTTAAATCAAATAAAAAGCACTGAGGCTAGAGGGCTGCAATTTGGTATGTTTGATGACTGGAAGGTGGTTGATCATCATACCAATTTGCAGCCCTCTAGCATCAGTACTTTTTAAGATCTTAGGGCGGACAGAAAAAGTACGGACAGAAAAAGCGCGGACAGGAAAAAGGGCGGACGGGCAGACAAAGTCGGCACAATATTTTTCTTTTCAGAAAACTAGAAGAGATTTGTTACTTTGCGTAGTGCTGAATCTTGTTATGGCAATCTTTATTTCTTATGAAAATATATCTTGTCATCTGGCTAGCAGAGGGCAGCCCTGTACCCTTAACGTTAGTATAAATCTGTAGTCCTTGTTGTGCTTATATCAATTTGACATCGGAGGCAAGTTAAACGGGAATAAGGGTGCCTCATGGATTTGTTAGTGTAACAAGTGCCACTGGATTTACCAACCATAATAGCGTCCTTTAGGTAAGACTCTTATAACTGTTCCATATCAGTGCATTGCCGTCGTGTTTTATTTTGTTGTTGTTTTCAGTTATGAGAGGTTTTCGTTCTTTGTATTTTTGTTTGGTTGAGAAGTATTATCGGTCACGTATTACCTTTGTAAATTGGTTCTGCGCGGTTTGTAGTTACGTGATACATTGTGAGAATATCGTGAATTTTTCCATAGTGGGTTGAAGAAGATTGAGTTTTGGACATCGCTTATCCTCTTAGTTATTCATACCATTGAATTTTCGTAACATTCAACCCTGATTAGCTTGAGGAAAAGATTATAATAAGCTGTAAACAGGAATTAGGAAAATACCGCTGTGGCCTTGAGTATTTAACGTTTTCGATTATTAATAAGCACCAGGTTTACTTATGTTTCTATACACAAAAAGTATACATTGACGAATCATGTTGTATTTATAAGAGTGATCCCCAGAGACATTACACATTACATGCAGTTTCTTTATTAATCTTATCGTCAGAGAAGTTAAAGAATAAATTGTAATTTGTTTCTGACAGCAATGTCTATGTCTGTTAGCTGCTAAAGTAAAGAGTAGGTCTGTGAGTTCAGTAAGATGTGGTATCGTACAACTTTTAATTACCAGGCCAGCGAAAGGCTAACTGCGTAAAGTTCCCACGTTTCAGTTTTTTGTTGTTGCTGTTGTTGCAGGACTAGTTCCCTGAAAGAGTTAATCCATTATCAGTGGCGCTAAACTTACTAAGATGTTAAATATAGCAGAACTAAATTGGAAATTATAAGAAGTTTTCACTTAAGTTCCTCTATCTATCTAGCCTCATATTCTTCCTATATAAGAATTAGTAATTAACAATAGCTTCTCAGGTGAATTATTTCTGTATGTAGCAGTGACTGTTTACTGTTTATATATATTATATATATATATATATATATATATATATATATATATATATATATATATATATAT
>NC_089784.1:25750503-25753003 GCF_040412425.1 Macrobrachium rosenbergii
ATTCTCAGTTTTTCTTACATGTCAAACAACAAACATACGACGAAGAAATTTTCATTCTCAATGATTACTTGGTACCACCAGCTCCATAACGAAATAAAAAGTATCACCATTAATCTAAAATGGTGAAAGGGCCTATCGTACTGCCAGTTCCTCTGATATAAAACGTCATTTATAATTCTTAAAACAATAAAGGCTAGGTGTATACTCAAACCAGTTATCTGTGAAATGCCGAACTGTCTCGTCGATGTACATACATACTTACATACATATATACATACATAGAGATAGGTGGATGGATAGATAGACAGAGAGAAGAAAATCTGATTGCATCGACTAATGGAGAATTGTGTGTCATTCTAGTTTCCGTACAGGTAAACGTTTAAGAAGATAATTTCATTCTTAGCTCTAATTCTTTACTCAAATAATGCATAGGCATTGAAAAATGGAAGGTTAATATGACAAAGGAAACTTTAATATGAAGACTCCCAGATTTTCGCTTAGGTTTATTATTTTCGCTTGTCTTTTTACCTTTTTTAATTTTTTTTTTTTTTGGGGGGGTTGTCTTTTTCTTGCATTTATAAATCTTTTCAAAGTAAAAAGATGAGACGCTCCCTCCGGCACGAACTCGGAATGACCTTTTGTACCATTTGGCTTTGAGCCAAGACATGTCGAAGAGAGAGAGAGAGAGAGAGAGAGAGAGAGAGAGAGAGAGAGAGAGAGAGAGAGAGAGAGAGAGAGAGAGAGAGAGAGACTACGTTGAAAACATTCGTTTATATCTTGATAAACAAGTTTCATTGTCATGGAGCACTGCCATTGGCTTCAACAGTATCGAAATGTTTACGTTATATCGCAAAATCTTGTTGCTTGATTGTGTTTCCTTGGGGAATGGAATGAAGTAAACGGTAAAATATGACTAACTTTATTTGTTCCATGAATTTTTTTTAAATACTGATGCAATTAACCTGTCTTAAAACGTTCTTCCATGTACGAAAATGTATTGTTCATCTTCCTGTATGTCTTCCGGATGTCTAAAATGATCTAGAATTAAGCATATTTTTAATGATTACATTTTACAATGTTGTTTATATTTGACTTCCACTAAAAGCGTATGCAAGAGTCTTATAAAAACACAATATTCATGTTCCTTTTTATAACATCAGTAAAGACTGTCGTTTCATGTTTTTATAATTAAACATGTCGGGTAAACTATATAGTTTATTATGCTACCAAAAGTTTGGAAACATACGCAAGACACTCATTATCACTTTTGAAATCATATCTTTATATGCATTTAGTTAAAAATAAACGAGGTAAAATCGATAAACCAATAATCGTCAAATACTTCTGGGCGTTGTGTTTACCAATATTTTGCCATGAACACTTATCAATTTGGTTTAAAAATACGAACATAACAGTGGAACACACTATGAATATACTATTGTATTCCAACAAAGTTTTATATGAAAAAACTCTGTTAATAGTATTTACTATTTTATCAGATGTGGGGGGTTTAATTCATGAGACTTGAAAATTATCTCATTTTTATTTTTTCGATCTACAACGATCACTATAAACCCTGTAAAGTTAAATATCTATTTCACATTGAGTATTCCCTAGGAGAATTAGAAGTACAACGAGTACACACTATTTATCTCTCTCTCTCTCTCTCTCTCTCTCTCTCTCTCTCTCTCTCTCTCTCTATATATATATATATATATATATATATATATATATATATATATATATATATATATATATATATATATATATATATATATATATATATAACAACTCGATTATAGATAAGTATCGAACATAGACTTTTAAATTTATGGCGAAAGTCAAGATTTAGAGTGCAAATACAAAAGGGCTTTGCACCACAAAAAAAAGTTATCTAAACGAAAAGAAAATTTATTTTGGAACTCTCTAGTGCGTAGGTGTTTTAAGAGCCATCACGCTAAGATGGGGATTGATAAAATCTATTGATCTTTGTAAAATGATCCTGGACCTTGGCCTTAGGTTACGTGTACTTCTCTCTCTCTCTCTCTCTCTCTCTCTCTCTCAGGTTACTATTTCTGGAACGAATAATATTTCTATAATCTCTCTCTCTCTCTCTCTCTCTCTCTCTCTCTCTCTCTCTCTCTCTCTCTCTCTCTCTCTCTCTCTCTCTCTCTCTAGTGGTGTATTTGGTAGAAAGTTTTGCTTACTACCAATGGACTCACGAACAATCATGGCCGTGGCGAAGAAAGGGCCAGAATGTGAGAAAATGTATAATACCTATTACCTCTGTTGACCTCAGAGATTTATGTACCTGATTATGAGTGGATCGTTATGAGTCAAATCAGTGAGCGGAGAGAGAGAGAGAGAGAGAGAGAGAGAGAGAGATGTAAATATTGGTAACACTACAGGGCCTTCGGTGAGGATATTCTCAATCTTATAGGAAAGAATCATACACCTTATCCTCCTGTATTTCTTTCATTATATGGGACATCCTGTCTCT
>NC_089784.1:25758003-25775503 GCF_040412425.1 Macrobrachium rosenbergii
CATAATGAAAATACCAAGTCTGTTATGTTAAGGTATTTTTGCATATGCGTATTTATCAAATCTACTACTGTATATACATGCATACGTACATGCATTCATTTATATATATATATATATATATATATATATATATATATATATATATATATATATATATATATATATATATATATATATATATATATATATATATATATATATATATATATATATATATTTATATATTATATATATATATATATATATATATAATATATATATATATATATATATATATATACACATATATAAAACGTGTGTGTGTGAGCTTGTGTATGTGTATATATGCTCGTGTTTTAAGACTGTAGTTTATTTATTTAAAACACAGTATACGATTCTAAAATCTGCCGAGAGTAACAAAATCATCAGTTTTAAATTAAAAGAACAATTAGAACCATAAGAAAAACCTAAATATATATTACACTTAGAATCCCAAAGTTACTTAATAAAAAAAAGATAGAAAAAGAAAGGATCCACACGAAGGCAGACATCTAACGAGTCTTAAAATCTGACTGAGGGTCTCTGAGGTTAGCAGGAAACAGGCTTTCGAGGATATGATACGGCCCAAAGGGGAAAGATAGGCGAACGGTAGAAGGTGAAGAAGATAGGGCAAGGAGAGGGGAGGAGGAAGCGTCGGTGGATGGGACGGAGGAGGGAGGGAGGGAGGGAGAGAGGGAGGGAGGCCGGAAGAAGACTGGATAGGGCAGGCAGGACCCGGAGGCTATGCGCTGGGTCTGTGCCAATAAGATATTCCTTCACCGGGAGATTTCAGATCCCGGCTCCGGGTTTTGTTGCGAGATATTTCATGTCTTCCTTAGAGGTCTTTTCTTTCAGATGGTGCCTACCTTTTCCCAGAACGACCGCGGTTTGATCTGTGCCGCCTTCAAGGTGAGCTTTCGTACCTTCTCAGGTGCATCTGGGAAAAGATCTTTCATGTGTATAAAAAATCTGGTGAAGTTATATACTGTATATATATATATATATATATATATATATATATATATAAAATATATATATATAAATATATATGTATGTATACATACATACATATATATATAAGAAATCACGAAAGTAAGCGCGTGATTTTGTTTATTAGCTGAAGCCACTGGGAAAGTTCAAATTGAAAAGCCAGAGTGCCAAGTACTTTCGCGTATTTTAACACATCTTCGAACTTTCCCAGTGGCTTCATCTAATATATATATATATATATATATATATATATATATATATATATATATATATATATATACATATATATATACATACATATATATATATATATACATACACATATACAGTATATTTGTGTGTATGTATGGAGCCTCGATGGCTCGGTCGGTAGAGCAGCAGACTCGGACTTCATAAGAAGTCTGTGTTGCGGGTTCAAATCCGCAGCTGGCCGGTCAGAGGGCGGACACTTTGCTATCTGGGTAGACACCCCGGGATTATGTATGTAATCAACGGATAGGTTTGCTGAAAGCAAATGGGTGTTACAGACTAATACACAAACAAACAAAGCCATTCCAACATCTTCTAAAAACATAACAGACGCCTTACACGTCTCGAACTGTCGGCTTAAACCGCTCACGTCTCCTCGCTGCCAGGGGAAAGGGAGCTGGGGATTTGGCACAATACATATACACATGTGATACCGGGGTCTATGCGATGTCAGGCAGGGCAGCCGATCGAGGCTACGGCCTACCCCAACGCCAAATCAAAGTCCTTCAAAAGAAGGCATCGTGCTTACCCATATGAAAAAATGGGAAAAATCACGTTAAAACGAAGAAGATATGTGTGTATATGTATATATATATATATATATATATATATATATATATATATATATATATATATATATATATATATATATATATATATAAATATATATGAGTAAATACTTACATACATTCATGCTAGACAGGATATTGCTATAATTTATGCATTTTCACTGGAATAAACGCAAATATTCTTAAATTTTCTGTACTATGCCACTTCTTATTTACCAGTTAGAAACTATATTAGATATGCATTAGCAGAAATTGCAAAAAAAATCATAATTAAGAAATTTTCTTTCTGATTATTAAGTCTATTTATACAGCAAATGTTTCAGTACAAAGTATAAGGAATGTGTTTTTGGCAATGTTTTCTGACGAGATTCTGGGCGTGGGAATTCATCTGCTTACAATGTATTTCACAGACTGATTTAGTATCTGAACCAGATTTCCAAATTCATCTTTGCATGAAGTAAAACAGGTAATAGATAGATATAAATCCCACTTAAATTCCCTACTTGGTTGTTTTTTTTTTATTTACTCTTTCACGGTAAAATGACTCTCAAAGACTTATTAGTATTTACGAGCAGTTTCGGAGAGCGGTGTGAGCCCCGAGAAAGTTATTGCAAGGCCATAAAAGAGACTTTAACAATAACGGTCACATGTAGATAAAAGTATATCACTGTCAAGCAGCCTGCTCTGGCGTCTCATGGAACAGGGCAAGAAGCAGTAATACTGACCAAATTATGGTACGTTGTTTAGGGCACTGTCGCTTTATTTCTTAATGTAATGCCAACAAGTGCTTTATTGAGCCCTGGCTTGGATAAAATGAGTTAGAGAAGTAGGGTTTTGTACGGGACCTTTAGCATTGAGAAATAAATAAAGGGTGTATATAAGAGTCAGGAAACCATGAAAAGGAAAAGTGGGTTCAAAACCGTGCAGTTCTGGTATTGATATTTGCGAAGCAGTTGTGGTAAGAATAAATTTACATATATGTTCATCTTCTATGAAGAACAAGTGCATATATGCAAACAAATATAAGCTAACTTTAATTTGCCAGTTTGATATGCATATATCTCTTGAAAGACATGATCGTAAGTGGTAGGTTGAGGTAGGTGTGAATGTACCAGTTATATTTCACTTCAGTAACCTGTCTATACAACGGTATTCTTTATAATCACCCCCACCGATGATTTTGGCCAATTTACGTGTTATCTTTTTTCAAAATATTTTAACATTATCAACCATAGTTATGTCAGACTTTATTTTTAATAGTCATCAATCACGATTTTCAGAAATTAAAATCCAAATATCACTCAGCATGATAAAAAAAAAAAGGGCAATGAAAAGAGATTTGCGACAGTTCGAGCCGAAACACATTGTTAACAAAGGAATAGTTGGAATGAGTTTGGGGATTCCCATGACATAACTTGGATCTGTATAAGACTTTCAATATATTTACAGCATTTCATTCGGCACCATGATGCGAGAGCGGAAAATTCCTTCAGCTCAGCCTAATATACGAGGAAGTGACAAACGCATCCAGCGATGGAATTTAATGAATGCATGCTTCGAATATATTGTGCGTCGGATAGAATGTATCGCTGGCTATTGTCGTCAGACTAAAAGAGAAAAAAAAAAAAGGCATTTTTGCACTTAAGGCTTTTTCTCAATTTGCATATCGCTTAGAAAAATTTTATCTTGACGTTTTGCGCTTTGTCTAAGCAGGAAGCGATGCATTGCCGGCTTCTGCAGAGCACCGCCGTCTTTGCAACAATTCTTCTGCTGCGAATGACGATACTATTTGGGAGCGAGAAATGAATAAATGAATATATATATATATATATATATATATATATATAATATATATATATATATGTATATATTGTATGTATATATATATATTAATATTATATCTCATCTCAACTAGGGGAAACCCTACTTGCCGTATTATAAGTCGAGTTTTGTACATGTAAATAATTTAATATCTGGTATACGTATTTCCAAAATACGTGTTTTCCAATAAGTAATATCTGGAATTTCAAACCTAATTGAACATACCACAAGCTGATCAAGTCTCTTTTTTTATAGTGCTCAAGATTTTTCGCTAAACCTCCTTTGGGGCAGCATCAGTGTTTTTTTCTTTCATTTACGTTCCATCATATTTCTTTTCTTATTTTCGGTTGCTGAAATTCCGGATTTTTTCCACTTTGCCTTGCTCCAGGTTGTTTTCATTTAAGAGTAAAGCTCTCTCGTCAGTACTTTTGCTCTTTTTTAATAAAAGAAAGATCGAATGCTTTGCACAGTGTACTTCAAATAATACAGAGCTGAAAATAAAACTACAGAAAATAATTGGGGCTTTACGTTTTTATCAGTAGGGAGTTTCATTGATTTTTAAGGAAGGAAATTTAACAGTAGGGCCCCATAAGAATGACATTTCCATAACAAAAGAGGCTTTTCCTAATACCTCTGTGGATACCGTATTGTCAAAGGATTCCCGACTACGTAATACCTCTAGCATCTACTTTCAATACATCACATATTCTCTCTCTCTCTCTCTCTCTCTCTCTCTCTCTCTCTCTCTCTCTCTCTCTCTCTCATTTGTGGCTATTGCATTAGATTTTAATGCTAGGAATCCATTGCTACTTCTGTTTTCTGGTAATGCTGGCGAGTCAACTTTTATTTTTTTTTCTTTAGTTACTTGAAAGTCTGAAATAGCCCATTACTTGAAATATTGCTAGCAATGTCAAGATGAATTGTACGATATTCTTGTTCATCTGCTAGTCATAGGATCCTCCATACTTTAGGTTTAGAAGGAACACACACACACATATATATACAGTATATATATATATATATATATATATATATATATATATATATATATATATATATATATATATATATATCTGTAAAAGTACATTTCATCAATATATTTAATGGTCATGGAAAAATTATCCTTCCTTACAAAATGTTACTTGTTCTTTCTAGAAACTTTGCATATCAAAATTTTCTCACAGTCAATATGTTTACTGTTTATAGCTATGCATTTTTTTAACATCTTTGCAAAGCCTTCGTACCTATACAGAAATCCTGTGGTGTCTTTGCCCTCTTAGAATACAATACTTCCATCATATTACTTTACGATGGGAGCAGCCAAAGCGTATTTGAATCACTTGAAGAACATCCAGCCGTAAACTCAGGAGATATTCCGGCAATTTGTTTCCAGCAACATATGTACCTCCCCTCAGTACCAAATATTCTTCCGGGAAATTCGAGAGTGTGAACTTATTGAGGTCGTTTATCTAATGGCATTCAGTCCATCTTGGTTACTCCCGGAGGTGGGCAACTGTCGGTTTCTGTTTCCATAAAAATACGTGTATTCTTTGAATATTACAGTCAGATATCTACGTTCAAAAGAACCAGGTGATATTCAAATGATTTGGTTGTCGGTCTACTGGGCCAGTAAACATTAAAAAAAAATTCTTTACGTTATCTAAAGACTACTGATTATTCTCATGGAAAACCAACGTAGATAACAGATTATGCAGGCGAATAGCGAATTGTCAAACACCATAGAACACCTTTTTAGAAAAAAATAAAGATTTTTTCAAACCTATCCGTATATCATATCGTAGCACATTACGAATTGTAAACAGTACAATGTCAATCAATACTTGTGCGTGAATGCTTAATCAACATCCCTTATTCTTGTCATTCTCGGTGATATTTTCATTTCAAGATTTTAAATTACTCCCATAAAAAACGCTTATTACCAGTGATATATTAGAAAAGGAATTTTTTTCGAAGCCTCTGCTAATGAGAAAGAAATTAGAATATAAATTAAAGTAGGGAAACAGCTGATGAAGAAAACGAGGTCATCAAATCCAGAAAGAAAAGAACTTGGGCTTCCTTTCAGCGAGGTGAATCAAGACCTGTTTTCTTTTGCTGAGGAAGAAGAAGAAGAAGAAGAAGAAGAAAAAGAAGAAGAAGAAGAAGAAGAAGAAGAAGAAGAGAGAGAGAGAGAGAGAGAGAGAGAGAGAGAGAGAGAGAGAGAGAGAGAGAGAGTTTTCTAAACAAGAACACTTTCGAGGTCCGCGTAAGGACTGTTTGCCTGTCATAACGCAAAAAAGGGAATTGAGGTATGAATGGGAGTATGCTTTCAAGCCCTAATATATGACTTGTCGTTTGGCGCTCGTAAGGTTTAAAGTCACTGTCTTCTCGCGTGTTCCTGCAGCCCGTATAGCGAGCGGGTCTATATATCTTTCATCATTAGGAGCGAGTGATTTATTGAGAAACATACTCTCCATGTACTTTACTATATGAGGAATAACGACAACCTTTGTCGGTGTACTTGTTGTTGCTTTTGTCGTTGTTTTCGTTGTTGGTTCTGAAATTGTTGTTGGTTCTACCGTTGTTTTTCCTCGTGGTGATACATTTTTTATCGTTGCCGGTACGCTTTGTACTAGATTTACAGTTGTCTCTAGGTTTGATCGGATTAACTTCTTTACACAATAATATACTTTTCACTAGTGATTTCATGAATTTTTTTATACAGCTCATAATTAGTATCAGCGAACATAAGTAATAAAACAGAAAACGAATAAAAATTAGTCTTTGACTGAGAAATTCTGAACTGTTTACTAAGTAGGTTTTCTGTATATGTTCTCGAAAACCATGACTAAAGTCTTTTCAAGAACGCTTTTCTAACAATTGTTTACCCGGCGCCAGTATGTATGTATGTATGTATGAATGTTTGTATGCATGCATGCATGTATGTATGCATGTGCTTATTTTCTTTAAACTAAACATATATCTGTAAAACTAATTAATGAAAAACTTATTTGCTAGCGACAAATCTGGCAGTCTTTGGAGTTTATAAGTCAATTTTTTACATTAATGCCATTGCGTTTAATCAATGTTTCATTGTTATAATCCATTTAATTTCTTTGTACCCATTTTTTTTCCTAGGAATATTGGTCCTAATCATAGCAACTCAAATTTAAAAGATCAAAGCGACTTGCGCTTGATACTTTCAGTGCAATTTATAAACGACTTAGAAAAGTGCACTTTATATGAATCTTTATAGTTTTCAGCCATAAAACGAAAGCTAGTTACACATTATGAATTTTCTACTAAATTAATCATATCTTCTTGGAATTATTTGGTTATTAGCTAAAATTGCCAAGATTAAAGATTGTAAAGGAAAATTTCTTAATTTATTACTGTGTTCTCGGAATGATAGGAGTTGTTCAGTGTGAACTTTTTTCATGCAATATTCATTTTCATAAAAGTTCTCATTTATTACCCACACTTTCATTAAGTCTACGATAATGCTGTTGGTGAAGAATGTGTATTTACCTATTAGTTGTATGGGACACCTGAGAATCACTTTCAGTGTCACAAAACATAGACGTTTTTGTTTAGTAGAACGTACGAACGTTTGTTCACACATATAAGTAATAAATATAATGTTATTGCAATACATGATGTTTACATTTCACTTCCATAGGGAACCGTAGAAACGTTTCCCATTATACAAATCACTGAGTTCTTTGTTTAATGGAATCAAAGAAAATTCTTACCTCAGCCAACTGTACAAGTGCAAGACTATTGTAGACAAACATACAACCCGTAAGTGAAAAAATAATAATTACGAGGTAACGAGGTAAATTTTATCAAGTCTAACATGACTATTCCTCCACCACCGCCACCACCAGCAGCTCCTTTTAATATAAAAGACTTAGAAGAAGATAACTGGGTCCAAGCCACTCCTCATTAAATAATACAAAGGTACGAGTACACTCTAATGGTATGTAAACTTAGGCCGCTTTCTCAGTGAATTCATTAACTTGCTTGTTCACGGGAGGAAGCGGGCTGGACTGCTTTCTACATTATAGAATGCCTTTCTCTTTTTCTTTCACTTTATATCTCTTTTTTTTATCATAAGGGGAGGGAAAGTGTTAATAACTATGTAGATGAGATACACTGTGACATTTTCCCTGCCCTATTTTAGCGTCGTCGTTTTCATATAGTTTCGATCACAAGGGGGGAAATCCTTATGAAAGTTTTAGATGAAAATGTTCACATAACTTGTCTATTTATCAACTTTCTTTTAATAGTTACGTAGCATGTATTACTAGTGAAATTCACTTAATATAATAAAAATTTATATTTAGGTAGACAGACTACTGTAAAGAGATTAGTATGTTCACACAGAACCCTAAAGCTCGAAACTACCTTAAGGTAATAGGAAAGAATTAATTAAGTTGTCCGACAAAATCGGATTTTTGGGTGGGATTTGGGACACTGGCCAGCCACACACTATTTACAGTGAATACAAAAGAGTCCTTTTTCACAGAAGGAGATACTGGTCTTAGTTACAATCCTTATGCATGCATCATTATCTAAGCCAGATGCGTGTGTTCGTTTGTGTGTGCATGTGCGTATGTCTGTGGTTTCGGGTATATAAAACAAAAAATGCTTTATATACAAATTTTTAATAAAATAAATATATACAAATTTTTAATAAAGTAAACATATCAAGCGTTTGATTTTTAGTTTTCTGTAAAAGAAAGCTATTGTGCTGGCTTTGTTTGTCCTTCCGCACTTTTTCTGTCCGCCCTCAGATTTTAAAAACTACCGAGGCTAGAGGGATGAAAATTGTTATGTTGATCATCCACACTCTAAACATACCAAATTGCAGCCCTCTAGCGTCAGTAGTTTTTATTTTGTTTAAAGTTAAAGTTAGCCATAATCGTGCTTCTGGCAACGATATAGGATATGCCACCACGGGGCCGTAGTTAAAATTTCATGGGCCGCGGCTCATAGAACATTATACCGAGACCACCGAAAGATAGATCTATTTTCGGTGGCCTATACAGAAAACTCGATTGCGCCGAAGAAACTTCGGCGCATTTTTTTTCTTGTTTTTATTTATAAACAGATTTAGCTGAATAAGTATACTTAATCAGTTGCACAGTTCGGGGTTTTAAAGAGTAGGAAAAACTATCTTTTCATTTTTTGATGTCTAACATTTAGCACAATTTGTTTGCGAGAAGGGGCCAATATTAGGAAGTCTTTTCTAAAGTCAGTATTTAACATATAAACTACTTGAACAGATGCTTGTGATTTTTTCGTATTCAAAATATTTTCTGTGAGCTATGAGATTTAGAAGCAAGTTCTAAGAACGATTCGTTTTAGTGGCTTCAGTGACCTTTTCACTTTTCTAATTTGTTATATTCTTAATAGGTCCATTTCTGCAAGGCGGCCACTCCAGCGTAAGAAATAAAAGAAGGGATTCTATTTTTGAGGGGTTCAACTACACAGTCATAAATGGTAAAGTCAGTTTACGACAGCCCTTCTCTGAATAAAAGAAAATAAATAAAAAACTGTAAGTCAACGAGCAGTGTTAGTACATAAATATCTGTACTGGACTTACGGTGTTTATGTGACTATGGTTAAAGCTCTTTAATTTCATGGGAATATTATTGTAGATCAGATTACTCCGGTTGCGTAAAAGAAGAAAAAAGTATCTCTTTTGGTCTTAGGCCTTTGGCATACTATCTCGAAGCATACACACTACATACGACAGTCTGTACAGGAATGTTAATGTAACAGGCACTTTTAAGACTCCTGCAGGTTCTAACTCATCTAAGAGTCTCAAAATGCACAGGGCATTGATTCCCGAGTTGGAGAAAATTTACTTCCTTTAGTATTAGTGAAGCCGAACAGGAAAGACAAAGAGAGGGAAAGATAAAGAGGAGGAGAAGGGTTACTTGAATGCACATAGGTAAATCATGTTTACTTTGTACACTTCGTGTTTTCCTACTAATCCAGAGGGTAATTACCAATTAACTTTAAATGCTTTGTTATTTTCTATACTTTATATTGTCTATACTTTATATTGAATTACGTAAATTCCTTAACCCGGAAATTTTACTCTTAACGGTGAAGGAGTGCGGGGATGCAATGTAAATCAAAAAGATGATTTTAGTCATGTAATGAAATTCTTACGTTGTGAGAGAACGGAAGGAATTCCGAAGATTTCTAATTAAGCCGGTAATATAATGTTCCTTTTTCTTCTTACGCTTACTTTCATCATTAATATCATCACTTTTGTTATTTTTTTCCCATTTTACATCTCTCATTATGGCGAATATTAATTTCATATATTCGTACATATTGATGGTTGTACTGGGTGGGAGCTTTTGAAGGTAATTAGCGAAAACCAGGACCTTATTACATTTTAACATAAAAATGTAAGTTTCAAGAAAAACTTTCTACTGAGGTGAAATAAAGAAAATTAAACCGGTTTCCATTTTGCTCCTGTATGTGATTTGTCCTAAGATTCTACCATTATAATCTAAAATTCTTAAAGTTAGAGTTAAACCGCTGAATAACCAAAATAGGCAATTAAATCATTCTTTACATCGCTTTTTAAAATGAGCCACACTTTCCTTGCAATTTTAAGAAATCGATTTCTACTGAAAAAAGAAGAAAAAACCCATGGGTGAAATTCTCAACCAGAAAATTGTAAATAAATAGTCCATTCGAAAACCACGTTCACCAACTCTTAACCACTCGGTGATGAAGCTTATTTAGAAGAAAAAGGACCCGCTAACGATCGGAGGAATGAGAGAAATCGTTTGTCGAAACTTTATCTCTTTTGTTGGGGGTCTTAATGCCTCTCTCTCGTGCTTCGGGATCGTTTGAGACCTTCCCTTCCGTTATAAATGTGTCTAATCCTTGAAATTAAGTTTGAGAATGATTTCCCGAAATCGAGTCTGCTTTATGTTTTTCTGTATATGTATTTATAGTTTGTATGTATAAATTTATGTATGTATGTATGTATATATATACATACACATATTTATACACACACATATGTATATATATATATATATATATATATATATATATATATATATATATATATATATATATATATATATATATATATATATATATTATATATATATATATATATATATATATATATATATATATATATATATTATATATTAAATTCTTTTCCCCATTTGGGGGTGGGAGGCGCCAGAATTTGAACTTCTCATCTTGTCCCCAGGAATGAGGCTGCTAGTCTCACACGCTTTTTCTTAACCACCTCATAAGCTGGTATTCATTTACAGCTTAGGGACGGCAGACCGTAAACGATCAATGTACCTAGGAAAGGTGACCTCATTCTTTTTCAACCATAAGCTACTTCCCCTAACAAGGGGTGGCTCATGAGAAATTCAAATATGATTGTCAGTGGTACCGTCATTCTTTAACTCCTGAATGAATTATTTTGCTTTTTCCTATCACTTCTTCAACTTATATATTGCGCAAACAACACATTCATTCATTCATATTCAATTTCTCCATAAAGAAGAATGGGAAATTATCGCACAGTTTTCACGGATGCTGAATTTTCATTTCGTCATATGCATATTATCGTACTATCTAGTTTCTTCTTTCTGTAACATACATCTTCTCTCATCCTACCCTCATTCGTTAAATCTGTTTATTCATTATATATATATATATATATATATATATATATATATATATATATATATATATATATATATATATATATATATATATATATATATATATATATATAATATATATATATATATATATATATATATATATATATATATATATATATATATATATATATATAGTGTGTGTACATACGCACATGTATATAATATGTGTATATATAAATTATATAAATGCATACGTTTTCGTATAACGATCGCCGTACTTTACGTCTGGTTTCTTCTTTGAATTTGTAACCTCCAAGTGGTACCTAAGATTTTCTGGCCACTCCAGAAACACACTGAAGGAGGTCATTAACGTGGACGTAGGAAGAAGCATAATGACTACTTTTTCTTTTCTTCCTCTTTCCTCGCAAAGAGAGAGGAAAAATCAGCTTTTAAAAGAAACATATGATTTCTCATGGAAGTCTTTTGCATGAATTATCTAGGTTTTCATAAAAAGAAAGAGGTTAGTTGCATTCAGACTTCTTTTATCATTCTGCCTTTTGATATATTTTCAGCTAATGACTAGTTACCATTTTTTTTTGATGCGGTACACTTTGTAGTTTTTTTTTTATTCGTCAGTGTCGTTTTCTTTCAAGCTGGGTAACTATATAAAAAGATATTTAAACGACTTCCATTTTTCCGCATTATGACTGACATTCTTTGCTTTTCTTCCTGTTCCTTTTAAACTCATCAGCTTAATCTTGCTTAAATTTAATTTCGTCTTTCTTCGTCAACTAGTTTTTTCAAACTGTTTGATTAATATTTTCTAATTTTTTTCAGTATCCTTCTATAACTCTACAATTTTCTGCTAGCATCACTCATTTCACACTCCAATTACGAAGTCTTTCAAATCGTACAATACTGTATGTACACGTAAACAGATAAAAACAAAAGTACGGATACCACAAAATGTGCTGAATCTTACAGTAGACAACGGCGCAGAACACTTCCAAATTGAATTAATTGCCTAATATATCTGCTTCTCATCAGCGCCTGTTTTTGCTTCCTATACACATTGGCGGTCAACTCTATTCTACACATTGCTTGTATGCTGAGGCTTTTATTTCTCAACCCATCTTCCATTCTACACACCCAGCACTTCCTTTTTCTCCCTCTCCTCCTCCGCTTACACTTCCGAATTTTACATCACTTTTCCCAAAATACCGCTTAGTATATGACTAATACTCAAAATATTTGGCCCCATACTTTCACCTTTGCTAGACCTTTTACGTAGTCTTCTGATATTTTCTTATCCTTTCAATCCTTCTCATACCTCATAAATATTCGAAACAATAATCTTAACAGCGTCTACCATTTTTCCTCATTTTCATCGAACTTTTACGAATCACTTCCATAAAAGAGTGATGGATTGACAGTCATTTTATACTTTACAAACTCAGCTTCCTCAGGCATTCTAGTTATTTTCCAAAGCTGTTGTTCCCTTCCTTGTTTTATTTATTCTATAATTCAGCTCTTCTTTCGCCCCAGTGCATTGTCATCAGTTACCTCTACTTCCAAGTACATATACGAATCAACCGCCATCATTTATTTCGCTAGTCTTAACATTCATTAACCTAAAACCATACTCTTACACACATTTCTATTTCAGTTTTCTCATCTTACAGAAAGTATTAAATTCTTTCATGTGTGTGTGTGTGTGTGTGTATATGATATCAAACCGAAACTCGTCAAATAAAGAGACTTTTTAGCAGGGTGAATAACATATATATTATTAGCTAATCTCAGATGCCTTGAAGAGAAAGTGTCCTTTTAATTAGAAAAGTTTCTAGAGGAGAAATATGCACTGTGAGAAAAGTGTAAAACATCATGATTTTCGATTTTCTAAGAGGGATTTCTTTAAATTCTGGTTGCAATCTTAATGATACATAAAACACTGGTATACAAAAATTTCAAATTTAGGTGATAAAAACACCAGGAGAACAAAGAGAATAGATAAAATAAGGAACTTCCGGAAGCTCATAAAAGGTGCACAAAGAAAAAGTTAATCAACCACAGTTCAGTATACTTGTACATTTTCAGTCTTAGAGGCAGCAATTTGCTATTGATTTAGACCTCTATTATGTATTTGTTTATGGAAATATTCAAGTACTCAACAACTTGAGGGACCTGTTCGCATTATCGACCTGACGCAAAGAACCGGTGGGAGAAGGGTTATGCAAATTTGAAGAGCAAGGACACAGAAATCAATAATGCCCTTTATATAATCACTGGATGAATTCTTTACGAAACAACAGAGCAAGACAGACAAGCGGACTGGCATAATCTTATAAATATGCCACCCAGAAGGTATAGTCTTTATACTGTTAAACATCAGGAAATCGCATTTAAAGCTTGCTGAAAAAAACAATAATTCATAAAACAATAATAGTAGATATCATAGATTAATATAAGTAATTTACTATTTCTAGATGAAAATCTTTTAATTGCAAAACTATATTTCCCCATCTAATTATGTAAGGAATGGCAAAAGAATACTTATACTCTTTTTTTTTAGGCTGTAAAAGGTAATATCTCTCCTCAGTTACAACATCGGATAATTATCAGGTACTTCAGTGGGTCTGTAAATAATTCATTTTCCATGTGATGTGATTTACAATGGGGTCCTTGTAATGTACTCTCTTTTTTGCTATTTTTAATCAGTCCTTTAAAAGAATGCAAAACGCCTTCGCGTTGAAACATATAATACGAACATCAATTATCTCCTGGAACTTGCAGGATTTTCATTTGAGATTTTGCAGTTTTCCTTGATTGCTAATTCATGAATCAGTGATACTGATCATTGTCAAGTTCTTCCAACACGCATGCACATATACGTACGTGTGTGTGTGTGTATGTGTATGTATGTATATATATATATATATATGTGTGTGTGTGTGTATACGTATATAAATATATATACTCGTATATATATATGTGTGTGTGTGTGTGTGTATTATATGAGAGAGAGAGAGAGAGAGAGAGAGAGAGAGAGAGAGAGAGAGAGAGAGAGCACTTCGACCAGTTGACTACAAGATCTCATTCCTCTCGTCACAACAACGACAATGTTATAAATGCAAACAGCGTGTAATGGCGACATTGGGTTCATTTGTTTGGCTTGGGGATTGTGTTTTGCCGCCTGAATAGTTTATCCGAAAGTATGTTTGTGTTTGGGAGCTACGGGGACTTTCATAGGATCGACCATCCTCTCTCTCTCTCTCAAGTATTATTCTCTCTCTCTCTCTCTCTCTCTCTCTCTCTCTCTCTCTCTCTCTCTCAAGTATTAAGTTTGAACCGAGAAATCCTAAAATATGTGGTCGATGAGAGTTTTCCTTAGACTTCGATTTTGATATTTTCGAATCATTGATCTAAGCAATCTCTCTCTCTCTCTCTCTCTCTCTCTCTCTCTCTCTCTCTCTCTCTCTCTCTCTCTCTCTCTCTCTCTCTCTCTCAGATTTCTGTTTATTTATCTATTGAGCAGTAAATCTAACAACAATTTAGATGTACGGAGGAAAGCCTTCCTTCCCTTTGATTCGAAATGTCATAATTTTGGAAGCAGTAATTGAAACTCTCTCTCTCTCTCTCTCTCTCTCTCTCTCTCTCTCTCTCTCTCTCTCTCTCAAGTATTAAGTTTAAATCGATAAATCCTAAAATATGTGGTCGATGAGAGTTTTCTTTAGACTTCGGTTTTGATATTTTCGAATCATTGATCTAAGCAAAATCTCTCTCTTTTATTATTTTTTTATTAATCCATTGAGCAGTAAATCTAGAAAGTACTTAGATGTACGGGGGAGAGCCTACCTTCCCCTTTGATTCGAAATGTCATAATTTTGGAAGCATTAATTGAAACTCTCTCTCTCTCTCTCTCTCTCTCTCTCTCTCTCTCTCTCTCTCTCTCTCTCGCAGAGACGTTTCGAAATTCAAAGCCCTGCATGGCCTTTGTTCCTTTCCTTCCCACGTCTCTCTCTTTATGCGTTTTTGAGGGGTGTTGCGTAGCTGTTGGCATTATGTTTTACTCTTATTTCTACTCCAGTGACAATGCGCGCGTACTCATGACTCTTTCTGTCAGTTTTTTCGTATCTTCAATTAGTATTTCGTGCACTTTTCACTTGTAGGCGACTTTACTTGTCATTGAAAAGCAAGAATCTATTGATTTTCCTCTCTGTTACGGAAACCCCTCCTGAATTTCTGATATGAAATTAATTCTATTATTTCATAATTTATTTCCAACAATATCGTTTTGTAAGAGGCGGATAAAGATGTTAGCAGGTGTTCAGCTTGTCATTTCGATTCGTAAATAGCACTAACTGGCGGGTTCCTTGAATGTAAATGTCGATATATCTAAAAACATATCTAAAAACAATCAAG
Organism: Macrobrachium rosenbergii; assembly: GCF_040412425.1. Classification (NCBI taxonomy): domain Eukaryota; kingdom Metazoa; phylum Arthropoda; class Malacostraca; order Decapoda; family Palaemonidae; genus Macrobrachium; species Macrobrachium rosenbergii. The sequence continues at coordinate 25,773,734 of NC_089784.1, forward strand.
GACCTGATATTTATCCTCAAGTGTCTCTAGTTCGTCCCAGCGCTTATCATCATATCCAAGCGCTGAAAAGTGGCAATGGCTTTTTTCCATCACACCCCTTACAAAACCTCAAGGAAGTCTACTGGTACTTTTACCCCTCAAACACCCGTCCCTCGCTTCCGCGTTGTCTGTTCACATATTGTCATTAGCACCGAGAAACTTGATTGGTTCTCGGAACACGATGACCTGAAGGTTATTTGTGGTCGATACGGGCTTGTTTGCTTAACGTTCTCCATCATAAAGATCCTCCCGTCTAATATCCATTATTGACGTTGCTTATTTGTAGAAGGATACCTTGATGAAATAGGATCCTTCCCAGATACTTAATCACTGTCACTGGGGAGCTAACCATACATTGTAGACATTCATAATGGCTTTCAAATGCTATTTATTTTAGGTTTTAGTGTAAAGTTTTAAGATACTCCTTCATTAATCTATCACGACGAGCTTTTTGAAAGGTTTTATAGAAAGCCTCTGCATCCTAGTGCTCTTATTTTATAGAAACTCAGAGTTGTTCCTATAAAAAATGTTAATTTTCAATGCAAATATATCACAAACAGTTAAGGACTTTAATTGTTGGCTTTTCGTCTAATTAGATTCTCTAAATTCTGGTTTATAGGTGATGGGAGGCTACTGGAGCTATTTAGAACTGAGATTATCCATTAGTAAATCTCTCAAAGTAATGATGCATGATTAATTTTAGCCGGTGGTCGTTATGCTGAATTCTCTCTCTCTCTCTCTCTCTCTCTCTCTCTCTCTCTCTCTCTCTCTCTCTCTCTCTCTCTCTCTCTCTCTCTCTCTCTCATCTAGTCCTTCTTTTAGAATTATTAGCTAATGTGCACAGTAAATTATTTCAATAAAAAGAAAAAGACTTTTCAAGATTAACCACAATTAATTAGATGACTATCCATGTGCCAGAATCGTCAAACTTTTGCTATAAATTTGGAAGCCTCACCAGGTATCAGATTTACTGCTTTTCGATGCTTCTGTTTCATAAATGTCAGCCGATGGACCAGGACAATGCCAAGTTAACCGAGCTCTGGCAAATGCGAATATTTTCATTCATAGTTCAACAGAGCATAATTTTTTGTTTTGTTTTCGGAGAAAATTATGGTAATTATATATTCAATCTAATGGCATGTCTAGATTGATTATCGTTATAATTATGTTCACATTGTTTTTGGTATGTGTACCTTGAATACAAAAATTAACAAACTCAGATTTTTATTCGTTCATTTATGAAAATGCCTGCGAGAAAACAAGGGAAGCAATTTGGGACTGAACGTGGTTTACTGGGATTTAATTTAAAATAAAGCGAATGTTGTTGAGCCAACACTTTACAGCAAGTGAAAACCTCAATTTAGATAGATTATGTTAGTAAGATAAACGGTGAAAGAATGATGGAAAGGATTACAAGTGTATTGAAAATAAGACGTATCGAACAGATTCTAGCATATTTTGAAAGATAACCAGACTGTTAAGGGCTGCATGCTCAAGTGTAAGAAAGTGGGGATTGTAAACATGAAAATGTGTATAACTCGGAAGTATTTTATGAAAGAGGTGTGGGATATCGATAAAGTGACGTCAAAAAAGAGTGGAAGAGGTTTTAAATAAGAAACGTCTTAATACCAAAGAAGGCGAGATAATGGTAATTGGCGAAGTTTTGATCGCGTGCTCGAAAAGATGCTGATGAGCGTTTTCTGTGGGTATGTGTGATGACAGTTGTTTATA
>NC_089784.1:25780503-25800503 GCF_040412425.1 Macrobrachium rosenbergii
TTACATTTCTTAAATATCCCGTCTATTTTTCCCTGCCTATCTTTAGTTTTTTGTACAATGCGACGGAGAATAAATAAAAAATGCGCAAGTAATGCAGAATCAATAAATGATTAAGCAGTTTTTTAAGACATACAGATGTGATTAAAAACATTAAGCTATATGACATTATTTCTAGTTAATGTTAAGTCTGAACGAATCTCTCGATTCTTTTATTCTACAATCTTCAAATAAACAAGAATAAAATCAAAATTCGTATAAGGAGAAAAACTTTCTAAATTTAAAAAGATATACAAGAAGTAAGACTTACCAATATTTATGAACAGTGGATCATAAATACAGCTAAGAATAAGTACTCAGTTGCCTGCATTTATGTATCTATTATGAAATTTACATAAAATGATAAAAGACTGACCACAGCTGTGTATTTGCATATCTCAAGGGAAATCATACGTGTACAGAATAAATTATACAGAATTACCAGGACTGGAGAGCGTACTGCACATGGCTAAAATATATATATATATATATATATATATATATATATATATATATATATATATATATATATATATATATATGTATATATATGTATATATATAATGTGTGTGTGCGTGTGTATGTGTGTTTGTGTTTGTGTGTATATGTATGTATATATGCCTTTTGCACTAGAAGTGGGACCATTGTATCATTAACAAGATTACAGGGATCCAAGCCAGGGAAGAATACAGAACAAGATAGGCATTTTTTTTGTAAAAGAATAATATATAATCGTTGATATTCCAACACCTTGTGCCTAATGGCGGTCTGTAAATGTGGTATGTCGTCGCAGGATGCAAGAGGTCTCGTACAGACCTGTAGACTCTCGGACCCTCCAAATGATACACCATTTCCGTGCACAAGGCAGTTAGGTAGAACAAATTTAGTTTATGTACGAAAACTCCAATTCCACTTTTATTTTGTTCTGGCTGTGACTTAGCCCAAAGCTTGAGAGTATGCATCATACAAAATTTTGCAAAGAAGAGAAATCACATGCATTTAAGTGTAGCAGTAGACTAAAACAAACCATTGATAAGAAAGTTTAAAAATGGCTCGATGTTACAAAAAACCGCCATTTCTGCTGCAACTTTTCCCATTTCGTAGTTTTTTTTTTCTAACCCAAAAAGTAGGAGGTATAGATTAGTCCCTCACCGGAAACTGTTTTGTAGCTTGTGATATGAATAAAAAATTCCCTATGTATACGAGATATAACATCCGACACAAGGGGAAAACGACAGAAATAGCAAAACCAGACTCACATTCAAACAGACCGTTCCTACGAGCAGTGGAGAATCCGAATAAAAATCTAAAAGAGGACATCCGATGATGCGGGAAATAACACCTACAGATTTTATTGGACCTTCGAAGCTCTGAATAGTAAGCAGGGCTGATCACCATATAGTTATATTATGGTGGGGAGGAGGGCGAGAGGGGAAGGGGTCAGAAGCCCTTTTGGCATTCAGGATGCAGGGTCTTTCTTTCAAACTTGGACGGATTGAACCCGGGTTGAGAAAAAGTCCCCTAATTCTGGTCGGTATAAAACTCCGCGTTTCAGTGAAGATTCCCCGTAGACCAAAAGAGATTTTGGGAGCTTTCACGAGAAAGGGGCCTTTTCTTAAATAAAAAGAAAAATTTGGAATGTAAAAGAGGAATAATAAATGTTAATAAAGAAATTTTCGAAAAAGCCATCCGTATTAAGCCCTTTTTCAAATCTTTTTAGATTTCTGTATAGATTTACCTCCTTCATTAGGAGATTTCTGAATTCTTCACGAATTGTTTTATTTCACTCTTCTTTGAGACATATTTTCTTTTCTTCGATTCCGGCAAATATTTCTTGACTTGATTATTATACTTATTCCAAAAATGTAATGCAACCAAATGCAGGATTACTTTACCAAGAATCAAAAGCAATATCAAATCCCATCCAAGACTCAAGTAAATAGCAGAAAACTGATAATTACAATTACACAGGCTAGTATGCAAAGCACCTTATTCACACGGAATGTTAATCAAAGCGTGGTTGATGCACTGAAACGGTCACTTGTAATATCTCAGTGCACAAAAGATGATAGATACTGCCTGGACAAGAAAGGTTATGCCGGAATGATAAAAAAAAACAGCAGTAAAAGAAATAACTACCCAACCTGAAAAATAACTATATTAACTAAATGATATAAAAAGAGAGCATATCGCAAATTTCAAATCTAAAACAGTTTACAAATATTCACAGTCACTTTGCAAATTATATTAACCCCGTATATTTCTTGAAGAAATATCCTTATTCCTTTAAAAGGAGTGTTTTATATGTTTGATTTCATATAAACACATGCACACTCAGACACACACACACACGCACACTATATATATATATATATATATATATATATATATATATATATATATATATATATATATATATATATATATATATATATATATATATATATGCTTATATGTCACTAAATAGTTTAAGGCAATATATTCAGCTAAGGCCATTATTTTTCCTGTGGCTTTAGCTGAATATATATATATATATATATATATATATATATATATATATATATATATATATATATATATATATATATATATATATATATATATATACACACACACACATACATACATACATATTTATATATATACTGTATATGTATATATATATATGTATATATATATATATATATATATATATACACATACATACATACATATTTATATTATATATATATATATATATATATATATATATATATATATATATATATATATATATATATATATCGTCATAAAGAGAGAGAATAAGTAGTATGAATGATCATGCTTAAATCTTTTTATTTATTTACAATTACCATGAATCATAAAGAAGACAGTAACGTGGTGGGGGAAAACAATACTATTTGCTCTAAGACTAATCAGCTTAACGATCATCTGGGAGCAAAGAAACTGAATTATTTCAGAGCTAAATGAATTCAGCTTTAGATTATGACCCCTGAAATAGTAATTAATAATTGCGGATAAACTGAGTTTTCCGACGCTAATGAAAATAGACATTATCATTCGCCAGATGTAATGAAGGCTTCCCTTCCTCCATATTGCGTTGATTACGTTATCTCCACACAATGGAAAGCAATTGATGTGTTTCCATCATGTGTCCGTGTGTTGTACGACAATATTTATGAGCTATCATGACCTCTGGCGTCGTATTATCGAATAGTTTGATGGGCATTTACATGCATTCGACTTCCATGTCGTAAGTGACAAATTCCGTAATTACGTCTGGCAATGACACCAAGTAAGAAGCAGTAATGTCGTCAATAGCCAGTTTATACGATACATTGACTTTCTTATTGAACGTATTTGTTAATATTATCAGCAAAAAATAAGTTTTCCACCAGAACAGTCTAGCAAAGTATAAATGATGACGCATACCGTGTTTCATAAGGTCATCTGATGTAATGATGATGTATTTTCTTAGTAATATTTTATGAGCTTCCAGAGATAAATAGTTTTTGTTCATTTTTTGCAACTGAGCAGTCAGTCAGGAAAACCACACACACTGACATATAATAAAAGACACTTATAAATGTTTAATTATTATATAACACTAGAATGAGTTCATATTTATGATAAGTACCATGAGTAGTTTTTCTTGGCAACAGTATGAATGGTAATTAAAGAGATGAATTACAAAAAGAAAGTTGATTAAATTTAATGAATTGTTTCTGGAATTTCTTTAACTCTTCCCCCGGTAAAAACGATAAATCAAAGAGCAATGCATATTGTGTATCTATCTATCTGTCTATTATCTATCTGTCTATATATAATATATATTCTTAAAAATTCTCTGTATTTGAAATAAAAAGTAAAACACCGACTGGCAAAATAACATTGGGCTTGCTATAGCATGGGCTAAGACATGAAATTCATGCTCGCAGAGAGAGAGAGAGAGAGAGGTTAGGATTACTGTCAACCATCTCATATTTTGATGGTATACATTTTAACACAACAATGAACACGCAAGTCTGTCTAATTTTTCTGCCCTAGTTATGACCCACAGCGTTCATCTAACAAATAGTGAGAGAGAGAGAGAGAGAGAGAGAGAGAGAGAGAGCCGCATAATGATGGTTACTTATTTTTCATATGATTTTCAAGGATGAAGGATACATCCAAACATTGTTTGATAGCAAATTCATCACTAGCTGACCAAATGGTTAAGACTACGCTACAAAGGAAATATAGCTCATAAAAAAAGGGTTCAGGACTTATTTCTCAGCGTACTACGTAAACAGAATCGAAAATAAATTAGAAACAAACACCACAATACGACATGAAGGAAACCACTTTATTCCAAACAGGATATTATGTCCGTGCAATGCTTTCGCAGTAAAGTCTGTTCCAGGCCTCACGCGGGATAAAGTCCCAAACTAAATGTTTATTGAGGAGAATAAACACAATGATACAGATTGTGGATGCAGTTACGCTGCCAACTCATGTATGTTCAGTACACCGAAGCCCGGAGAATGAAGGTGAATACTTCGGGCTGGATAAATTTGGCTCTGTTGCTGCCTGCGCGCCTTATCGTGCAAAGAATGCTTAAGCGATATATGTTGATTTACTTCGACACTAATATTTGGTTTTTCTTGTAAAAACAACGGAGGTTGTATTGCTTTAAAGAATGAAAAGTGCGTATGCAAATTTCCTTTGTTGTAGGAGAGGTTGTTCCCCTAACACTGGGCTCATATTAAAACCGGAATGCTGTGTTTATACAAAAAAATAACCTGTGCATTGTGCTCTTCTCTCGAATTAGCACATGACTGAATTTTGCCTGCCATGCGTTATATAAACAGACGGGAGCGCTTGGTGGATTCTCAAAAGGCTGACATTTAACCATAGGAAGTATAATCATAGACTCAGTAAAAAAAATGGAAGCATTACTCTTATTCTCTGGTCTGAGCAATTGTCACAGAAAAGTTATGGCGAATTCTTTGAGGAAAATTAAGTTATTCGCAGAATCTTCAGCTTCATTAATTCGCAGAATATAGCTTAAGAGTATGAATGAGAGCTTGTGAAAAACAGTTCTGAGAAGTGAAGATGACCTAAATTATTTCTCACTTTCTATTCCCGACAAAAATGGACACACACACACTTTTATATATATATATATATATATATATATATATATATATATATATATATATATATATATATATATATATATATATATATATATATATATATATATATATATATATATATATATCCTTGAAAGAAAAATGATGTAGCCAGGGTCCGCTTCTCCAGCAACCCTATACCGATATTGATATTGGTAGGCAGTTCACGTTTGGAGGAAAAAAGAATTGGAAAAACGGACTGTTAATTTCTTTTCGCTTGCGAACATTGTATCACTTACAATAAAAATAAAAGAAAAGGGAAAAACGTAAGAAAAAAAAACTGAAGGTTTAAAACGACTTGAAAAATATATGTGCAGTCTTCATCTCTTTGGAGGGAGGAGGAAATCATCCTGTCTTTGGCAAGAACTCGAGAATATATATAAATATTTTTTTTTTAAATCGTGAGGTAAAAAAAATTGTTAAATGTTTGCAAAAACGACAGGAAGTTTCCCTGTCGTTTTATTTGTAGAATTGATCCCGCCCCCCCCTTTTATTAAACTAGATTTTGGAAAATTCGTTTTCATTTACAAAGGCGGCTTAATTTGTCGATAAAAGATCTCTAGAGGATTTCAAGGAAACATTTTTCTAATTCCTAAGATACAGATGAAGTTGCGTGAAATATTTTCGAAATTGTTGTATTCTATCTTTGTATAACTGATCCACTTTTTTAAAATTAACTTTTTGAAAATTCATTTTCATTTACAAATGCGACTTAATTTGTCGATGAAAGATCTAGGGGATTTTAAGGAAACATTTTTCTAATTCCTGAAGTAAGGAAAAAGTAACATAACATATTTGCGAAATCGAGAATTTGTACTCTACATTCATAGAAATGATCCTTTCTTTCCAAAAATATGGTGTTCATTTGAAAGAAGTAACAGAAGGTAACAGGAAATACGGAAAGAAGAAATCAGTTATTAGAAAACAAATTAAAAATCAGCAAATTAATAAATAAATAGAGCAGAATGTAAGTAAATTATTAAAAAACAAGAATTGCATTAAGGCAGTAATGCGTTGCATCTTCGCTGGGACTTTTGAGTTGCACAACATCCTCAGGGAGACTGTTCCACAGACCAACGGACGGAAAAATAAAAGGCCTCTGGAACCGAGAAATTCGAAAGCTAGGCACATTTACGAACATATAGGGGTGATTTAACTCGTCTATAAAAAGACCGAGAGGATTTGAAGGCACAGCGCAAATACTGATATTTTTTATTAAACAAGAAGTTCTTTATTACGTGATAAAACCGATGAGGAAGAACTTTACAGAGGAGAGACTCCTTGTCGATGTTTGATCTCGGAAGTGTTAATTCTGCCGACATGCGGATGTTCCCTTTCATAGATATGAGTTGGCTATACGGGAAAGGAAGATCCAGATTTCCAGATCTCGACCATTCTTTTGGTTCTGTATTGGAATATTTAGTCTTCTATTCGTGTTCACAGACACACACATTACCCACACACACACACACACGTATATATATATATATATATATATATATATATATATATATATATATATATATATATATATATATATATATATTTATATTTCTATTTCTGTATATATATAAGCTTTACTGTTCATCCCATAATCAATTTTCTTAAAGATGATTCTTGTTCTAGCTAATTAGCATTGTTTTTCTCTTCCTTTTTACAGTTTGAAATCACTTTTATTGTTTCTAGTGTTTTATATGATGTTGCTTTATTCTTAATGTTCAGTGACTTTTTAACATAAAACACGTCCTTCCTTTAAGCTCTGCAATATGCGTAAATGATAAAAAATAAATTACATTTTAGTTTCCATCGGTATTATCGTACATTTGTGCCGGCTTCTAGTTTGGGCAGATTGCCTCATTTTTCATCGATCTTTAAATATTTTCGTTAATTTAGTTGATATAAAGTAATCTAAATTTGCCAGATTGAACTACCCTAACCTAATCAACGCAATCGAGGCGTAATAGTTCATTAATACCTAAACTTAATTATTGTTGTTACAGTTGTCATTTCATTTTCATATTAGCATATTTATAATTCCATAATTATTATTACCTTCATTACCCGATTATCATCATCAAAATCAGGATGAATATCAGTCCTCATCATCGTTTATGTAATAGGCAATTATGCTCAGCTATACAGCTTTTTTATGATCATCAGTTCAGCAATTGCGTTCTGTCAATGTCATTACAGTATCATCGTCTTACCATCGTCATCATCATTAGCATCCATTTTTGTAGTTGTCGCCATTATGCTTTTTCTTCGTCGACGCTAATTGCCGGATATTAAAGCTAATAACGGTCCATCATTAATAAACGTCACACAAATCAACCTAAATCTAGTGCAATTAAATCAAAGTTTTTTCTTTTTTTCTCCCTAATAATTATTATTATTTTGAATATCTCTCCTCTCCGGCGTTGTGGACTGCAGATGTCCAGGTGAAAGGAAAATGCAAAATATGTCTCTAATTACCGGCAGTTATATTTTCGTATTTCCACGTTTTCATATTTGCCTCCGTCGATCTCGTCGTAATTATCCACTGAAGAAATGATATATGCGACTGCTTTAATGAATTTCTCTGAAGTCACGTTTTGCCTTTAAAAAATGTTTTTTTTATTGTAGTCTTCGACCATTTTCTTATGGAATTTTTTGGGATTTAATAAAATGATATTATTATTATTATTATTATTATTATTATTATTATTATTATTATTATTATTATTATTGACAAAAGTCGACTACCTTTCCCGTCCCAATCAATGGTAAGAGAAATTGACCTAATAAAGGAAATTTTGTACCTCATCTTATATATATGTATACCTATGTATTGCATGTATACAGTATACAGTATATTTATAAATATATATTATATATATATATATATATATATATATATATATATATATATATATATATATATATATATATATATATATTGTCATAAGCGGGGTCCGTGGGAGAAGGAGTAGTGAACACTTTATAGTATGGACTGCCTTGTGGGCCAAAGGCGGGGTTCCCGATTGTGAACAAAAGGAATGCTAATGGAACTTACCTGGAGGTTTTCATTGATTAACCCAGGGAAAAAAGGTCGCCAATTTGTAATTAGAACTCTCTTTACATTTAAGGGATTTATTTACAGAAAACGGGGCAAACATGATAGACCAAAATGTAGCAATTTACAGACAAGTAAGTCAAATATGATAGGCCATAGATGCAACAATTCACATTGAAGTAAGTAAATATGATATGCCCAAAATGCAGCACTTTACAGACAAACAATAAAATGAAAGGGGTAAATCCAAGGGTAATGGCAATTAGTTTCTGCAAGCTAATGTCTGTGTTGGCAACAGATTCTTGCGATCAGTCTGCGACCAGGAATGGTTGGGAAGTTTGGATGGCAGTCAGTAAGGGATATCTTGGCATAGATTTGCAAACTGGGCAGGGTTATGCAGTCTCCTGGAAGAGAATTCTGGAGTTAGGACAAACATGTAGGTACAAAAGAAATCTCCCTTGTTACTAAACAGAGCACAATGAACATTCTTAACTTCTAAATCTTAGTTAGCTCAGTTTAACACTATGAGGGAGGACCTAATTACAGGTTATGAGGCTATTGAACAAAGGCACTTCAAAGGCTGAATGTGGATGGCTCAGCTGACACAAAGGGAATGCCATAAGTGGAAATGGGAATTGGAAAATCGTTTTGAGATGCAATAAGAAAGGATGAGCTAGTCGGGGGCGGGGTGTGTTTGGTACTGGCACAAACTAACTCTCAGACTTTACCTTAGACGAATATTTGAGCTCTTAATACAGCGTCGCCGTGCCCTTTGAGTCACGTAAGTTGGCCAGTTCCCATGGAACAGGGGGAGGAAAAACGTCTGTCTCAGCTCACGGCCGTGAAGTCTCTGCCTCTGTTTCAAAATGACGCGGGGCTGCTGTGTTTGTGCGTACGTCCAGGCGTTATCTGAAAGAAGTCTGCAGCCAGTAAGGGAGTCAAGGGAAAAATGGTCTTACAGACTATGAGCTTATAGTTTAAGATCCTAGCTTCCCCTTTGAGTGGCTTGTGTCCCTAATGCCTATAACCTCCCTTAGCCTACTTTGAAAACATTACCCCCAAAGGGGGAGGGAAATTTAGGTGTGTGCTTGTAGCAGGGGGTTTGAAGGAGAGGGATCTATTGTTTTGGCATGCCCGGGTATTTCCTGCCAGGCGAGAATGGAATGCATTCTTGGTTCATAATAAGTGGGACACCCTCCTTTGTCGGCCATATTGGCTTGCCTAGCAGTTAATTGAGAAGCTTTATTTTATTAGAAATTCAAATAAATTGTGGTTGACTAGGAGGGAAGAATGGAAATCCTTGACAGTATATACATATATATATATATATATATATATATATATATATATATATATATATATATATATACATGTATACATGTATACATGTATATATGTATACATGTATATATGTATATGTATATATATATATATATATATATATATATATATATATATATATATATATATATATATATATATATATATATGATGCAGATATGTCTTTATTCAGCGACTCTGCAGGTGGATATATCATTGGTTCAACAATCTTGCTAATGTATGGTATGTGAACACAGCGACTGTTTGGTCTCGTTCGCATTTTGAAAACTGAGATTTATCATTTTTGTGAACGTCAACCTCGCCCCAAGCAGCACCTCGAGGCGTGATTGAGATGTGATCGGGAGTCCATATGACAGGGTGTGACGATCGTTGACCCGTATTGCATTGGGGGTACCGGATTTTTCCGGTATGTCATCATGGATCTTTCCCAGGCGAAGTGTAAACGAGCCCGGAAGTAAGTGCATTCATGTGTTGGTCGTGATGAGTTTTGCTGGAGAGAAAATATGACTACTTGATATTAGAGCTTGAATTGTTGTAGGGCTCAATTTGAGCAGTACATCAGATTTTCTTGGAGATGGGTTCTCCAGTTTTGCTGTGAGTAATGATCTTTTGTAAAATTGTTCTTTTTATTTTACGGGTCCGACTGAAATTACGTTTCCTTTTGCTTCCTGATTTTACGTTTTTTGTGCTCATTTGTTTTTATGTGATTCCTTTTATTACCAGTTTACTCGTGTCATTTCAATTAACTTTTCTGGTTATTTTGGCATGTTTCTTCCTTCGCAGTGACAAGTCTATGTGAACTTACGTCAGGGGACACAATGCCCTGGGTTGAAGGGCATGAGAGGATGGAGCTGTGGTCATGTCGACCAAAGACTTATTTTAAATGTTTGGACTTGACTTGTTCAGTGGTGATGTGGTGTGGAAGATTTTACTTTAGTCCCTGTTAGGTGTGTGAAGATCCCATTTTCTATGTTCAGGTTTGGATTTTGGAAGTCAGTGTGACTTATTCATTTAATAAATCGGTACTTTGTTAGATTTCCAAAATAAAGTGTATTTTCGTAACTCGAGAGTTAACTCAGTGGCCTTCAGTGTTTATGAGTTAAGAGAGAGAGAGGGAGGGAGAGAGAGAGGGGGAGGGAGGGAGGAAGAATATGACGCCCAGTTTGGAAGTAAATTGTATCATACCTCCCCTCTCCGGGGAGTGGGAGGGGGTAAAACACACACACACACGCACATATATATATATATATAATATATATATATATATATATATATATATATATATATATATATATATATATATATATAATGTGTGTAAAATTATGTACAAATTTATATGCACAGTTTTGCAGCATATGTACTTTGAAATGTTCGTCAGTAAAAATTCGTATATAACTTAAGGAAAATATAACAACGCATATTCTCCTATTATTATTATTATTATTATTATTATTATTATTATTATTATTATTATTATTATTATTATTATTGACTAATACTCAGGAGGTGGATTCAGCAGTTAGATGCTGGAGTAGCAGTAAAAGTGGCAGAAGTATTTTTAGCCAGAGTGGTTTATATCGACGTCATAATCATAACCTTCATTATCATTACTTCCGGTCGCTAGCCACACCCATGGGTTGCATGTGAACAGTTAGTTTCTGACAGCATAATGAAATTGTTACTCGGAGGCGAGGTAATGTTGTGAAGATTAACAATTTATGGATTAGTTACCCGTGTGGATGCAGATAACAAGAGTGGATCTTCTCTGGTGAAAAAGAAATAAATTAATTATAGATTAATAATAAATACTACCATCTAACATTAAGTAGGGTGCTGTTGCCTAAATTTAAGAATTTTCACCTTGAATATTTTCGATCTGAGAGGAGCTTCATGTTTTCGTTGGGAAGCCACAGTATGACATCTCTATTATATATAAACCAAGTAAGATTGAATAACAAAAGATTGTTAGTTTACCTCTGCACTGCAACTGAGGTCTATTTCCTGAAGTGAGATTTAGAAAAAATAATGTAAACGTACTTATAACTAAATGATATATCATTTGCGTCCAGTGGCATTAAGAGAGATCATACCTGTAAATCATAAAGGTGAGTACACCGTTCATGTGACAGGAACATATTTATATCATTATTCCAAAGGTATATACAAATGTATACATATATTTGTGTGTATCAATATATATATATATATATATATATATATATATATATATATATATATGTGTGTGTGTGTGTGTGTGTGTATATATACAGTATGTATATATATATATATATATATATATATATATATATATATATATATATATATATATATATATATATATATACCGTGAAGGTCATATAAAACAAAACATTAAGTGCTGTCCTTTTTTTCCCCACAGTTATCGTACGCCGACACCCACCCGATGTTCTCAGCCAGCAAATACCCGAATTTCTTTCGGATGGTCCCATCGGATAAAGATTTCAATATGCCACGTATCCACTTGTTACAGAAGTTCAACTGGACCCGAGTGGGAACCCTCTTCCAAAACGAGCCTCGTCATGCCTTGGTAAGTACTTTTGCTCTCCTATATGTAAATATGATTCTGATTTTGTGTTTTTTCCTGTAAAATTAAAAAAAAAATTGTGATCGTATTTATCTCTCTGTTAGAATCCGTGGACTTATGTTTTTCGTCTAAAAAAATCCCATTTTTTGTAAAGGTATTTCTGTCTTTGTTTGTACGAAAGCTGTTGCTATTATTTTATTTCTAAAATTGGTTTCTGTTACATTGACGTTTCTCTTTATTATGATCCTAACAGTTATACAGGATAGTTTTGCTATTAATTTCTATGAATACAAAAAATTCTTATCTAATGAAATTTTCTTCTGAGAGCTTCAACATTGCATTGGCGTAAAATGTAGTCTGTTGTTGTGTTTTCTACTCGTTTGTTTATCTCTTTGTTTCTTTGTTATTTTCTTTGTTAGTAAAATGACACCTAATGTTATGCGTGTATTTTTACCAAAATTGTACAAAAGGTGGACCTCGTGCCTTTCAACAAGGAATAGGTTTTGGAATATATCCAGACTGGGATGAAACTTTCGAGTGAGAGGGTATGACTGGTAAACCTTGGCGGAGGTTTTAGGTCCGAAAACGCTCTTGTTATCACTTGCTACTCTGTCCCCTCCATCCCTCTACCCGACTTCTGATTTTTGTTATTTTATCCTTGCTTCATCCAAATATATCTTCTCCATGTCATTTTATTCTATGAGCATTTACACATCCATTCCTGGGTTCCTGAAGATGTTAGCTCCAAAAACGAAGATGAACTAGCGCTATTTGTGGCGTACGAGTTTGTGAAATACGCATCTCTAAACTAATTGAGGTGATTTTGAAATGAGAGTATTCTAAAATTTTATTATTAAGATCGAATGATAATTAATCTCCCTACATTGATTAAAGCTGAGGGAATATTAGCGTTGTGTTTTTTTCGCATTCGTGAGAAATTTGTTTTTGCATACCTTACCGGTTTGATTTCTTACTTCTTTCAAGCAATCATATTATGCGTTTCATTGAAACTCTTCTCTTACATAAAGTTTTTACAAACTAATTGTTTTACCTACCCATCTGTTTTTACAAGTTTTTCTATTTATTCTACCTACCCCTAAAAGCTAATACTTATGAATAAATACGTATATATGGTATTATCATTCTCAGTAATTCATTGTGATTTTCACCATCCAGTACGTCAAAACTGTTTGTCTAGTTTCTCCTCAAACTTTAAACTTTTCATCGTGATTTTTTTAAATGAGGCTAGATCACATCAACACGAGTTTGTGTTTACTGACTTCTCTCATTAAAGGATAACCAAGTCTTTAAAAGTTACTAGATTTAAGTCATTCATAGAAAAAGATTTTCATTTTTTGTTTGTTTACGTTCTGATCCAGAGCCGATTTGCTTTCGAAGACTCTGTGACCTGTCTTCGTTACCTCCAGCCTGAAGCAAAATGTCGGCAAATGTATCATTCGTACTCATGTAATGGAGACTTTTTTTTTTATTCTTGTACATCTCAAGCACATTTAACCCCATCAGTCCATATGCATGTGATGTATATCTTCGGATTTAGAATACAATCATTGAAAACTATACTTTCTTCAAATTAGATACTCTCGTAAAAACACTAAGCATTATGATTATTAATATTATATGGTAATCGGCAGATGTAGTAATAGGAGTAGAGGTAGTAATTTTATTTGTTATCGTAATGGTGGTAATTACTTTAGATCTCTGTACAGAAAATCAAGAGAATGATGGCAGTAATTTATTTGTAATTAAGGGCTTCACCTGCATTGAAAACCATTTTGCTAGTTACGAACTGCTCTTAGTGGCGTAAAATTACATAATTATTTGGTCAACTGTGACAGATGCCTTTGAAGTGTTCATTCCAAAATATGGCGCAATGTGTTTTAGCTTCTCGTTTCTCTTTGTAGTGTGTGTTAGTAGTTACCAAATAAAGCACTGCTTTAAACACTCTAGTCTCAGATGTATTATAGGGATCTTTCCTAGGTAGTGACCCCAAGGGTTTGAACCCGGTATGTATCCACCTTTGCGGCGTGTTTAGTACAAGCCCGTTTGGGGATTACCGTAAAAACATAAACAAAAGACTATAAATATCATGAAGATAATGACCCCCAAGAAATATTAGTCTTAGATAATGACCCCGAACTTTATTGGGGGTCACTATCTAGGAAAGATCATAATATAGAAAGTTCTCCCTTCGCATCATATAAATCACAGACTTACTATAATAAAGTATCTAAGCTATAAATACTTTTCCCTGCTGACCCTTTGCGTATACTGCACCACTGCCAAAAAATTTCGTTTCTTTGTAACTTTCAATATCAACAGGCGTCAACATCTCAAGCGCAAAGGAACCAAAGAAAGCCAGAGAAAGGTGTTGACCTAGAAACCACAGTGAAAGCTACAGCAAAGAAAGCACAAAAGAAGGGAGAAAGGAGAGGAGAAGGTGCTTCACATAATGAAGCCCGAGAGAAATCGAAATAATGGCTGTCTTGGTACTTAAGCCTAATTTATTCATGGCATATTCGCTATGAGGAACGCGCGTTTATGTTCCTATTTAAGTGTGCCCGGCATTCCCGGAAGGACACATGTTTTCTTTTATGGATTGAAATTGTGGGTTTTATATAGTCCTTTTTTTTCTAGGCCACTTCAAGCAGATTGCGTTGTCTTTTATGGTGACATGAAATTTGACCATTTCACGAGGGTAGAATAAAGCCCATACGCATTGCATGAGACTTTATTCTACCGTACGTCTCTTCCATGCATTTTTTTCTTACATGTAGTGAACTTGTTTTATTTCGGAGCTCCTACTAGAAAAGCCTGCTTCTTTCGACCTTCATACTCTGTCAGAAGCACAGGAGATGTTGGCGTATGTACATAGTTGCTAATAGCAATTTCTATATATATATATATATATATATATATATATATATATATATATATATATATATATATATATATTTATCCCTGTATTATTAACTATTCATTTTCATGACCATGAGATGTTCACTCTTTAAAGGTATAAATTCTGGTATCTCTCTCTCTCTCTCTCTCTCTCTCTCTCTCTCTCTCTCTCTCTCTCTCTCTCTCTCTCTCTCTCTCTCTCTCATTTAGATTTATCACTTAAGTTGCACAGGAGAAATCATTAATTGTCATGTAGAAAATCCTCTAACCTGAAACGTTTTCATTTTTTCCTATCCAAGTGTCGATATATACAGCCGTCTATCAAATGATGCTTTACTTCATCAGATGTTAAAATTATACAATAAAATCAAATCTAAAAATTATAAAATAAAAGCACAAGCTTCGTCAGTTATCACTGCTTGAATTCCTATATCTTACCCCTTCACTCACAGTCAGTAGATTCCATAAATTCATATGCAAATCGAATCATTTTTTTCATCGTAAGAGACTGGAACTCTACCAGAAGGTTTACTCTATGTCGTCATTACTGCTATCCTTGTTGCTTGCTTTTCCTAATTATTACATTCTTTTCCTAAATTTCAACGATATAATTCATTCCTAATTTTCCCCTTTTATCATTTTCATATCCGTTATGCTTTATATACATTCCGTTTCGATATATTTCTCTGCCAACCAAGATTTATCCGAGAAATTAATAACCCAAAATGTAATATTTTATCAGTAATTTTGCGTTGTGTCTTCAGTGGCAATTACCTAATACATTTAAACTCTGCATGTCTTTTCACTTTCGGATGTCCATAGTTGTGTGATTAATGTGTACATTTAACAGTTGAATTATAGTAAGCAAAATTTACTAGTACAAGAATACTAGGTATTACAACCCAATTGAATAAGGGTACTCTCTCTCTCTCTCTCTCTCTCTCTCTCTCTCTCTCTCTCTCTCTCTCTCTCTTCTCTCTCTCTCTCTTCCAGCAGCAGTGTGAGAGAGAAAACAATCTAAGTAAACAAAGCTCTCTCCCAATCTTCACACTTTCCTTTCCTCCACCCTCCCTTCCTCTCATTCGATGCTTAATTCCCTTGACCCACATCTGATAATCAATACAGCATGATCGCTTCTTGTACCGAATGCCGTCCGCCCAAGGCAAAGTGTCTAGGAAGTCCAAAGCCACAGAGGTGTAACACTGTATTTCAAAATCGAGGTGTGTTTATCCTGAGGTGATCCATGACCTCAGGGAGACTGCATTTATTAACGCGAACACCGCTTCCCTCCCGACGCCTCAGCATCAGAGACGTTTCCTCTCCTTCATCTCCCGTCGCAGCGTCTGCAGAGATCTGGCAATAGCGATTTTGGGGGAGTCTTAGGAACCATCGCTTCTTCTCCGTGGAGGTCTTCGTTCGTTGGTGTCGCTTTAACTATCGAAAGTCGTGGGCGATTACATAATTTTGCATCTGTGTTTATACCGCTCTGGTCTTTAAAATTATATTTTGTAAGAAATTATGCTTTTCTTACCTTTTATATGCCATTACTTTAACTCTCCTTTGCCTCTGTGGTTTCATCTTTTGGAATTTTTGTCCTTTATGGCCAAATCTAGTCAGTGAAGGCGACGAAAGTGATACACGATTTTTGTTATTTTTTCCGTATTTTTCTTTATGGTTCATTTTAGGGGTTTGTGTTATACGGTCAGTGTCAGCTACCATTTATGTCCAAGTGATGTTTCAGAAATAAATAATTTTCAATAATGTTGAATCCACCTAACCACAACTTATAATGAAACAAACTCGTATAGTAAATTAAAGCTGCATTAGTTCAAATGTAATTTATTTCTAATTACTTTTGCTTCAAGTTATTCTACTTACGGTTGTAGGAGACTGAGGCAACATTCACTTATTAACAAAAACAAGAATAGGGTATCAATAACAACGTATCTCTGGAAAGCAAAGACAAAAAGCTAATGTAAATTATGCTTTCATAGGTACAAATATTTTTCTTCAAGTAAGTAATTTTATTTTAATTTCTTTGCTAATATTTTTTTCCATAAATTTTCCTACACGCTAACAAGCGTTCTTTCTCAGTATTGGTGAATTGACGGAGGTAACTTCTCTTTGAGGCAAATAAGCAACTGACTTATATGATATCTGACAGCAAGAAAATTATCTTACGTGATTAGTATTTTTATTATTTCGTTTATAAGATCATCTTTTAACTTTTTCAAAAGATTTCAAAGGGTACGAATTTTCTCCTTTTTTGTGGTGGTGTAATAATGGAAAATAACCTCTTTTTCTGTCTCCTTTTCGAGATGCAAAATTAATTCTTAAAGAAAACTCAAATGAAATTTCGTATGTAGATTGCCCTCCGGATATTTGTGTAATGTTAGACACTTGAAACGAAAATTCTCCAAATTATTCCAAAAATGATAATTTCGCTTCTCGAAAATACTTCGGCGGAGAATTCCGTATTTTTTGTATTTTTAGCAGTTCCCTTTTCCTTGCTATTTTTTACATAGGTTCTTTGCGGAAATATACATTGCTCCCAGATGGCTATGAAAGACCCCAAAAATCTTTCGCGTTACGAAATGCGTATAAAGATGAGACAGTTTTTGCTCCTACGGATGGGAGTTCCCTTTTGTACTCTAGTTATCTGAATGTGAAAATAATTTCTCTTCATTTGTAACTGGACGTTGCTCGTTCTAATTTATAATGCCTCAAGCTTACTCAGTTAAATCTCTCTCTCTCTCTCTCTCTCTCTCTCTCTCTCTCTCTCTCTCTCTGTAAAGCTCTGGTTCCCTACGTTAGTTAGATGTGTTGAGCATGCATCCTTGAAACTGCCCTTGCTACATCCTCTCTCTCTCTCTCTCTCTCTCTCTCTCTCTCTCTCTCTCTCTCTCTCTCTCTCTCCCCATTTATATCCCTGCGGCTGCAGAGGTAACCTCAGCTTCCGCGTCAGCTGTTCTACTGTCTGTTGTATGGGAAAGAAAAGAACTGACGAAGTCTCAGCGAAAGCTGGTGGTATGGTCGGGGGATTGACAAGGGTTTTACTGGTAATGGATTTTTGACGGCCATCGACAGTTCGACAGAGACGAGGTGTGTTTGTAAAAGCAGCCCGGCCATTTCTCTCTCTGTTCACATCTGGTGGACGCAAATTGCCTCTGCCAAAGCGGTAGAACGGGAGGAATAATTGATACTAATGGAACCTTCCTCATATGAATAGAGCCAAATGCTGACTAGGGTGTCCAAGTGAATGTACAGTGGCGAGAGTGATACAGATCTTTTCAGCTTTTTAGAAATGACTGATTAATTAGAAAATGATTGGTATCTGTAGATTCCAATTTATGGTAACATGTCGCCAGTATAATCAAGGACATGGAATTTTGGCGACGAAATTGTACTGTGCCTACATTATAGAGTCTGTTCAAGCGCTCCAACGCACTTTTAATTATTTATTTCCATGTAATAAGTGCTGAAATATTTGCCTTCCCCCTTAAAATAAGGATGCTAATAATCTTAAATTCAGTACATTGTAAAGTGACGTTCAAGCTCTATGCTCCCGTGGCTCAATAAGTTTTGAGTGGTGTATTATTTTAGCTAACTTTTGACAATATTTCTATTTATCTGTTAAGTCTGTATAAGCGTGTCTTATTCTAAAAAGTTTTTTAATACTTATTTCTCATTTTATCGGCTACACTTTTTAATGTTTCCTCCATAGAGATATCCTCTTCTTTGCTTCTTCTTCTTCTTCTTCTTCTTCTTCTTCTTCTTTCTTCTTCTTCTTCTTCTTCTTCTTCTTCTTCTTCTTCTTCTTCGTAATAATAATAATAATAACAATAATCATAATAATTTTCACTAAAAGAAGTAATGAATCAAATAGAATGAAAATTATTTAATTGTATTTCTTACACTCATACCATTCACACTATTTTTGTGCTCATCCGGTTATCTGTAAAAACCGTACTTTAAAGATAATACGAGTTACTGTAAATTACAATATTGATATTGTCACTGAAAGCGTCATTAAGGAATAGAAAGTGAGAGTTTTATTACCTTTACAGAAAAAATACCATAAAAAAGTTTTCCATACTCCTCAGAGGGAATTAATTCCACATTGGAATTGGAAGAAGAAAGATATGGAAAGCGAGACGAATGACAGCCGAAGTATTGCACCCGACAGCACTTGTGCCGAGTGCATGACGTCACCTCAATCGAGAGACTAAAAAGGTCCTGGTTTACATAATAAACACAAGAAAATCGAACGGCCTCGCCACTCCGGTATCGGAGAAAAAAAGCGTCTGGGTTTTGGGAGAGGTAGCAGCGACCCCTGATACCAGCAAGTACGAGCTATCTCATTTGAGGAGTGAAAGGCTGCCTTGTTTGCATTAGCGTCCTGCGACTGTCCCTCGGGTGAGAGACGCGCGTTTGCCGATAACTGTGAGCGATTGCCTGATATTTCCGATAACGGTGACCGAGAAAAATTGCGACGACAATGGAATGTGTCTTTGGAGTGTCGTCGTCGACTCTCATGGCGGTCCGGCGCTTATTAGTACGAGTGGTGATTTCGCCAGTTGTGAGATAAGTCCTTCCTTTTGTTTGTTTTTCGTTCTGTCTGACATCCCCCCCCCCCTTTTTTTTTTGCTGCTTGCCTTCTCCATCTATTTTTGTCTTATTAGCTTTTAGTAATTTGCTTGATAGTTTTCTCATATTATGAGTCGAAATTTATTTGATATTTGCATTCAAGTCTTGTTGAACAGTATCATTTTACAATATCTTTTTTGAGTAGTATATTGTTACAACGACAAGATGAAATTCAAATTGCAAAGATGTTTAACGCAGGCAAATAACGCATCTTTATTGCACATTACCAACAGGAAATAAGGCAAGAAATACATCTGTTCGTCTGAACAAT